>NW_024043749.1:0-13118 GCF_014851395.1 Micropterus salmoides
CTATGACTGTGGGTGAATGTCGGCATGTACATGTGTTCAGGGCGGGCTCTCTCTACATGTACATTTGGTCCAGATGTGAGCATGTACACTGAAGTTACAACAACTTCCTGTTTCATTGTGAATCATCGACGCCACGGACACGCCCATTGACGAAACTCGCAAATAGCACAACTTTTCATCGTCAATGCCTTTAGAAGGCACAGCAGAAATTTGACGTCGATCCGACTAAATCCCTAGGAGGAGTTCGTTAAAGTACGAAGTGTGTAAATCATCCAAAAATGGCCATAAAATTCAAATGGCCGACTTCCTGTTGACTTTAGGCTATGGGTTCTTGAGGCTTTTTTGTGCGTCTTGACATGATACCGTCCCCAGAAAATTTCGTAGATGTAGGTTGAACGTGAACGAGGGGCTAATTTTTCCAATTTTCTAGGTGGCGCTAGCGAGTCATTTTGCAACGCCCATGTGCGAAACTTGTAGAATACGAAATTTTTCACCGGTTCTGACATGTTTGCAAATTTTGGTGAGTTTTTCGAGTATGTTTAGGCCATGTCATTTGAGCCTACTTTGCAGAAAAAAAAAAAAAAAAAAAAAAAAAATATAATCAATTTCAAGACCTGCACGGTCGTGTCGGGCCCTAAGCGCAACGCGTTGGGCGGGCCCTCGCATTATAAGCGCGTCCGCGTGAGCCGGCCGAGTTGCATATTCTGGAGCTCTGCCGGTGCGGCTGTGAATTTGCTACGCGGTTATGACGCCGCATGAAGGTGTTATATGTCACTTCCTGTGTCCCCTATGTGGAGCTACATAGCACTTGCCGCTATGAATATAAATCGGTGTTGGCGTGTAGATGTCTGCGGGGTGGGAGAGTTATCAAGCACGTAAAGTTTGTTTCAGATGTGAGCATGTACACTGAACAATAATGTACCCAAACAATAAAATAATTCCTTTTATATTTCCCTGCCTTGTTGTTTATGTGTACATACAGAGGAAGAATGTGAGAACAGCACACATTTCATCGTTACTGTGTGCTGTACCGCAGTTCTGTGTCCATGCATGCAGCAAACTGAAAGCACCGTCTGTCGGAGCGTCTACGTGAAAAGAGAAGGAAGACATTGCTGGTAGTATTGTCTTCAGAGTTGTTAAACACCTCAGCGCACTGAAGGAAGCCATCTGACTGTGTGAGGGGCAAGATCGTTGATGTCTGCAGGCAGAGTAGGAGCTCTCCTGTCTGACTGGTCCACCAATAGCAGAGAAGATGACCCCTTGAGACACAGCCCCTCCTCATTTGCATAATGAGGCAGAAATGCATACAAAATTTAAAAAGACAGGCAGAAATAAATACCATGGGTGAAAATAAATAAGGTAAATAAATACAAAGGAAGAATAAACAGACAAAATATTAAAACACACACATAAATAAATACATTAAAAAAATTTGTAATAAATAAAGTTGAATAAACAAATAATTATAACAAAGGTGAATAGTAAGGCACTAATTAAAATAATACATTTATGTCTCCTTGTATAATTTAATTACTACCTACATTTTTTATTTACTTTATTTTTTTGTGTATTTAATTGGATGCTTATTTTTTATTGAGCATTTATTTATTTCTGTATTTATTTCTGACTGTGTCAGGATCGGTCCTCCATAACGGGGTGGGAGAGATCAAGCACGTAAAGTTTGGTTCAGATGTGAGCATGTACACTGAAGTTACAACAACTTCCTGTGTCATGGCGAAGACTTGATCTCTGACGCCACGCCACGGACACACCCATTGACGAAAACTCGCAAATAGCACAACTTTTCATCTTCAATGCCTTTAGAAGGCACAGCACAAATTTGAAGTCGGTCGGACTAAATCCCTAGGAGGAGTTCGTTAAAGTACGAAGTGTGTAAATCATCCAAAATTTGACGTAAAATTCAAAATGGCCTACTTCCTGTTGATTTTAGGGCATCGCTCCAAGAGGCTTTTTTGTGCGTCTGGACAAGATACACGTACCACAGAAAATTCGTGCACGTAGGTAAACGTGCGGCGGGGGCTGCTTCGTTAAAAGTCACTTCCTGTTGCCAGCAGGTGGCGCTATGACTGTCTGTGAATGTCAGCATGTACATGTGTTCAGGGCGGGACTCTCATCCTACATGTACAGTTTGGTCCAGATGTGAGCATGTACACTGAAGTTACGACAACTTCCGTGTCATGGCGAAGAGTTGATCTTTGACGCCACGCCACGGACACGCCCATTGACGAAAACTTGCAAATAGCACAACTTTTCATCTTCAATGCCTTTAGAAGGCACAGCACAAATTTGAGGTCGGTCGGACTAAATCCCTAGGAGGAGTTCGTTAAAGTACGAAGTGTGTAAATCATCCAAAATTTGACGTAAAATTCAAAATGGCCGACTTCCTGTTGGGTTTAGGCATGCTCCAAGAGCTTTTTTGTGCGTCTGGACAAGATACACGTACCACAGAAAATTCGTGCACGTAGGTAAACGTGCGGCGGGGCTGCTTCGTTAAAATCACTTCCTGTTGCCAGCAGGTGGCGCTATGACTGTGGGTGAATGTCAGCATGTACATGTGTTCAGGGCGGGACTCTCATCCTACATGTACAGTTTGGTCCAGATGTGAGCATGTACACTGAAGTTACGACAACTTCCGTGTCATGGCGAAGAGCTGATCTTTGACGCCACGCCACGGACACGCCCATTGACGAAAACTTGCAAATAGCACAACTTTTCATCTTCAATGCCTTTAGAAGGCACAGCACAAATTTGAGGTCGGTCGGACTAAATCCCTAGGAGGAGTTCGTTAAAGTACGAAGTGTGTAAATCATCCAAAATTTGACGTAAAATTCAAAATGGCCGACTTCCTGTTGGGTTTAGGCTATGGCTCCAAGAGACTTTTTTGTGCGTCTGGACAAGATACACGTACCACAGAAAATTCGTGCACGTAGGTGAAACGTGCGGCGGGGCTGCTTCGTTAAAGGTCACTTTCTGTTGCCAGCAGGTGGCGCTATGACTGTGGGTGAATGTCGGCATGTACATGTGTTCAGGGCGGGACTCTCATCCTACATGTACAGTTTGGTCCGATGTGAGCATGTACACTGAAGTTACAACAACTTCCTGTTTCATTGCGAATCATCGACGCCACGGACACGCCCATTGACGAAAACGCGCAAATAGCACAACTTTTCATCGTCAATGCCTTTAGAAGGCACAGCAGAAATTTGACGTCGATCCGACTAAATCCCTAGGAGGAGTTCGTTAAAGTACGAAGTTGTAAATCATCCAAAAATGGCCATAAAATTCAAAATGGCCGACTTCCTGTTGACTTTAGGCTATGGGTTCTTGAGGCTTTTTTGTGCGTCTTGATACGATACATGTCCCCAGAAAATTTCGTACATGTAGGTTGAACGTGAACGAGGGGCTAATCATTTCCAATTTTCTAGGTGGCGCTAGCGAGTCATTTTGCCACGCCCATGTGCGAAACTTGTAGAATACGAAATTTTTCACCGGTTCTGACATGTTTGCAAATTTTGGTGAGTTTTCGAGTATGTTTAGGCCATGTCATTTGGGCCTACTTTGCAGAAAAAAAAAAAAAAAAAAAAAAAAAAAAAAAAATTAAAGCTGCAAGCGCGTTGGGCGGGCCCTCGCACTTGTAAGCGCGTCCGCGCGTGAGCCGGCCGAGTTGCACATTCTGGAGCTCTGCCGGTGCGGCTGTGAATTTCCTACGCGGTTCCGACGCCGCATGAATGTGCTATATGTCACTTCCTGTGTCCCCTATGTGGAGCTACATAGCACTTGCCGCTATGAATATAAATCGGTATTGGCGTAGATGTCTGCGGGTGGGAGAGTTATCAAGCACGTAAAGTTTGTTTCAGATGTGACATGTACACTGAACAATAATGTACCCAAACAATAAAATAAATTCCTTTTATATTTCCCTGCCTTGTTGTTTATGTGTACATACAGAGGAAGAATGTGAGAACAGCACACATTTCATCGTTACTGTGTGTTAGAGCATGGGAGAACAGTGGATACTTTTAATACAGCCCACACCCCTAATACTGTGTAACTATAACAAGTAGAGAACAGAAGAAAAAGATGTTCTTTCTTTACAACTGTCTGCATAGCTTATTCATATTGTGTAATGAATGAAAATAAATAGGCCTACTAGGCTCCTCTCTACTTTGACATTTAAGATTAGCTTGTTTGATCCACCTTCATACACATGTGACATTACTGTACAACTTGAGAAAGGTGAGTTGTTTTCTGCTCCAGCCTGCCTAAAAGAAAAGCGTTTTTGGGATTAAATGGACTTTATTAGCTGCTGCAGTGCAGGATGAACTCAGAATAGACCCATTTCTCACCTTATTATTCTAAATCATGCAACGAAGAAGAAGAAATGCATAAAAATCCTGGGACAAAATCTGTCCACAAATACTGTACAGCATGTAGTCTGATGAACAAGACTTGTGTTATAGCTGACTTGGGCAGTGAAATGTTTTTTTTTTAATTCATGTGGTCATAGTTGTCCACAACTCAAATCAGAATATAAGAAGAAATGTTTTATACCACCTCAAGAAGGCTTCCTATCAGAAAGGTAGGAAGGTATTTCAAATGTACAACTGCAGTACTTAAATCTAAGTAAAGTAATTTCCCTGACATTTTTGTGTTACTTTACTTTAATAGACCATGTAAGGTTTTATACTTCCTGTGAGTATAATCCAATCAATCTTATTTTCATACTGTATATCCGTTGTGTAATTTGATAAATTGTGTTGTATGTCTGCTCGCATCTCAGAGAAGACTCTGACTGCAACATGCGTCTTTGTAAAGAGAGAAACGACAGAAAAAGTCTCTAACTCTGCCTGTCAGCTCGCTCTGCTCCGTTAAAACTGAATTTACCATACAGAATTGAATACGAGTGCACTCCAGATTTAGCTGCAGCCAGCTGACCGTGTGCTTCTCCCTATACCGCAGTTCTGTGTCCATGCATGCAGCAAACTGAAAGCACTGTCTGTCGGCTCTACGTGAAAAGAGAAGGAAGACATTGCTGGTAGTATTGTCTTCAGAGTTGTTAAACACCTCAGCGCACTGAAGGAAGCCATCTGACTGTGTGAGGGGCAAGATCGTTGATGTCTGCAGGCAGAGTAGGAGCTCTCCTGTCTGACTGGTCCACCAATAGCAGAGAAGATGACCCCTTGAGACACAGCCCCTCCTCATTTGCATAATGAGGCAGAAATGCATACAAAAATTTAAGACAGGCAGAAATAAATACCATGGGTGAAAATAAATAAGGTAAATAAATACAAAGGAAGAATAAAACAGACAAAAATATTAAAACACACACATAAATAAATACATTAAAAAATTAGTAATAAATAAAGTTGAATAAACAAATAAGGTAATTATAACAAAGGTGAATAAGTAAAGGCACTAATTAAATATACATTTATGTCTCCTTGTATAATTTAATTACTACCTACATTTATTTATTTACTTATTTTTTTGTGTATTTAATTGGATGCTTATTTATTTATTGAGCATTTATTTATTTCTGTATTTATTTCTGACTGTGTCAGGATCGGTCCTCCATAGCGGGGTGGGAGAGTTATCAAGCACGTAAAGTTTGGTTCAGATGTGAGCATGTACACTGAAGTTACAACAACTTCCTGTGTCATGGCGAAGACTTGATCTCTGACGCCACGCCACGGACACACCCATTGACGAAAACTCGCAAATAGCACAACTTTTCATCTTCAATGCCTTTAGAAGGCACAGCACAAATTTGAAGTCGGTCGGACTAAATCCCTAGGAGGAGTTCGTTAAAGTACGAAGTGTGTAAATCATCCAAAATTTGACGTAAAATTCAAAATGGCCGACTTCCTGTTGATTTTAGGGCATCGCTCCAAGAGGCTTTTTTGTGCGTCTGGACAAGATACACGTACCACAGAAAATTCGTGCACGTAGGTAAAACGTGCGGCGGGGCTGCTTCGTTAAAAGTCACTTCCTGTTGCCAGCAGGTGGCGCTATGACTGTCTGTGAATGTCAGCATGTACATGTGTTCAGGGCGGACTCTCATCCTACATGTACAGTTTGGTCCAGATGTGAGCATGTACACTGAAGTTACGACAACTTCCGTGTCATGGCGAAGAGCTGATCTTTGACGCCACGCCACGGACACGCCCATTGACGAAAACTTGCAAATAGCACAACTTTTCATCTTCAATGCCTTTAGAAGGCACAGCACAAATTTGAGGTCGGTCGGACTAAATCCCTAGGAGTTCGTTAAAGTACGAAGTGTGTAAATCATCCAAAATTTGACGTAAAATTCAAAATGGCCGACTTCCTGTTGATTTTAGGCATCGCTCCAAGAGGCTTTTTTGTGCGTCTGGACAAGATACACGTACCACAGAAAATTCGTGCACGTAGGTAAACGTGCGGCGGGGGCTGCTTCGTTAAAAGTCACTTCCTGTTGCCAGCAGGTGGCGCTATGACTGTCTGTGAATGTCAGCATGTACATGTGTTCAGGGGGACTCTCATCCTACATGTACAGTTTGGTCCAGATGTGAGCATGTACACTGAAGTTACGACAACTTCCGTGTCATGGCGAAGAGCTGATCTTTGACGCCACGCCACGGACACGCCCATTGACGAAAACTTGCAAATAGCACAACTTTTCATCTTCAATGCCTTTAGAAGGCACAGCACAAATTTGAGGTCGGTCGGACTAAATCCCTAGGAGGAGTTCGTTAAAGTACGAAGTGTGTAAATCATCCAAAATTTGACGTAAAATTCAAAATGGCCGACTTCCTGTTGATTTAGGCTATGGCTCCAAGAGCTTTTTTGTGCGTCTGGACAAGATACACGTACCACAGAAAATTCGTGCACGTAGGTAAACGTGCGGCGGGGGCTGCTTCGTTAAAGGTCACTTTCTGTTGCCAGCAGGTGGCGCTATGACTGTGGGTGAATGTCGCATGTACATGTGTTCAGGGCGGGACTCTCATCCTACATGTACAGTTTGGTCCAGATGTGAGCATGTACACTGAAGTTACGACAACTTCCGTGTCATGGCGAAGAGCTGATCTTTGACGCCACGCCACGGACACGCCCATTGACGAAAACTTGCAAATAGCACAACTTTTCATCTCAATGCCTTTAGAAGGCACAGCACAAATTTGAGGTCGGTCGACTAAATCCCTAGGAGGAGTTCGTTAAAGTACGAAGTGTGTAAATCATCCAAAATTTGACGTAAAATTCAAAATGGCCGACTTCCTGTTGATTTAGGCTATGGCTCCAAGAGGCTTTTTTGTGCGTCTGGACATGATACACGTACCACAGAAAATTCGTGCACGTAGGTGAAACGTGCGGCGGGGCTGCTTCGTTAAAGGTCACTTTCTGTTGCCAGCAGGTGGCGCTATGACTGTGGGTGAATGTCGGCATGTACATGTGTTCAGGGCGGGACTCTCATCCTACATGTACAGTTTGGTCCAGATGTGAGCATGTACACTGAAGTTACAACAACTTCCTGTTTCATTGCGAATCATCGACGCCACGGACACGCCCATTGACGAAAACTCGCAAATAGCACAACTTTTCATCGTCAATGCCTTTAGAAGGCACAGCAGAAATTTGACGTCGATCCGACTAAATCCCTAGGAGGAGTTCGTTAAAGTACGAAGTGTGTAAATCATCCAAAAATGGCCATAAAATTCAAAATGGCCGACTTCCTGTTGACTTTAGGCTATGGGTTCTTGAGGCTTTTTTGTGCGTCTTGATACGATACATGTCCCCAGAAAATTTCGTACATGTAGGTTGAACGTGAACGAGGGGCTAATCATTTCCAATTTTCAGGTGGCGCTAGCGAGTCATTTTGCCACGCCCATGTGCGAAACTTGTAGAATACGAAATTTTTCACCGGTTCTGACATGTTTGCAAATTTTGGTGAGTTTTCGAGTATGTTTAGGCCATGTCATTTGGGCCTACTTTGCAGAAAAAAAAAAAAAAAAAAAAAAAAAAAAAAAAATATATAATCCAGATTCAATAGGGACCTCGCACGGTCGTGCTCGGGCCCTAATTAAAGCTGCAAGCAGCGTTGGGCGGGCCCTCGCACTTGTAAGCGCGTCCGCGTGAGCCGGCCGAGTTGCATATTCTGGAGCTCTGCCGTGCGGCTGTGAATTTGCTACGCGGTTATGACGCCGCATGAAGGTGTTATATGTCACTTCCTGTGTCCCCTATGTGGAGCTACATAGCACTTGCCGCTATGAATATAAATCGGTGTTGGCGTGTAGATGTCTGCGGGTGGGAGAGTTATCAAGCACGTAAAGTTTGTTTCAGATGTGAGCATGTACACTGAACAATAATGTACCCAAACAATAAAATAAATTCCTTTATATTTCCCTGCCTTGTTTGTTTATGTGTACATACAGAGGAAGAATGTGAGAACAGCACACATTTCATCGTTACTGTGTGCTGTACCGCAGTTCTGTGTCCATGCATGCAGCAAACTGAAAGCACTGTCTGTCGGAGCGTCTACGTGAAAAGAGAAGGAAGACATTGCTGGTAGTATTGTCTTCAGAGTTGTTAAACACCTCAGCGCACTGAAGGAAGCCATCTGACTGTGTGAGGGGCAAGATCGTTGATGTCTGCAGGCAGAGTAGGAGCTCTCCTGTCTGACTGGTCCACCAATAGCAGAGAAGATGACCCCTTGAGACACAGCCCCTCCTCATTTGCATAATGAGGCAGAAATGCATACAAAAATTTAAAAAAGACAGGCAGAAATAAATACCATGGTGAAAATAAATAAGGTAATAAATACAAAGGAAGAATAAAACAGACAAAAATATTAAAACACACATAAATAAATACATTAAAAAAATTGTAATAAATAAGTTGAATAAACAAATAAGGTAATTATAACAAAGGTGAATAGTAAAGGCACTAATTAAAATATATACATTATGTCTCCTTGTATAATTTAATTACTACCTACATTTATTTATTTACTTTATTTTTTTGTGTATTTAATTGGATGCTTATTTATTTATTGAGCATTTATTTATTTCTGTATTTATTTCTGACTGTGTCAGGATCGGTCCTCCATAACGGGGTGGGAGAGTTATCAAGCACGTAAAGTTTGGTTCAGATGTGAGCATGTACACTGAAGTTACAACAACTTCCTGTGTCATGGCGAAGACTTGATCTCTGACGCCACGCCACGGACACACCCATTGACGAAAACTCGCAAATAGCACAACTTTTCATCTTCAATGCCTTTAGAAGGCACAGCACAAATTTGAAGTCGGTCGGACTAAATCCCTAGGAGTTCGTTAAAGTACGAAGTGTGTAAATCATCCAAAATTTGACGTAAAATTCAAAATGGCCTACTTCCTGTTGATTTTAGGGCATCGCTCCAAGAGGCTTTTTTGTGCGTCTGGACAAGATACACGTACCACAGAAAATTCGTGCACGTAGGTAAACGTGCGGCGGGGCTGCTTCGTTAAAAGTCCTTCCTGTTGCCAGCAGGTGGCGCTATGACTGTCTGTGAATGTCAGCATGTACATGTGTTCAGGGCGGGACTCTCATCCTACATGTACAGTTTGGTCAGATGTGAGCATGTACACTGAAGTTACGACAACTTCCGTGTCATGGCGAAGAGTTGATCTTTGACGCCACGCCACGGACACGCCCATTGACGAAAACTTGCAAATAGCACAACTTTTCATCTTCAATGCCTTTAGAAGGCACAGCACAAATTTGAGGTCGGTCGGACTAAATCCCTAGGAGGAGTTCGTTAAAGTACGAAGTGTGTAAATCATCCAAAATTTGACGTAAAATTCAAAATGGCCGACTTCCTGTTGGGTTTAGGCTATGGCTCCAAGAGACTTTTTGTGCGTCTGGACAAGATACACGTACCACAGAAAATTCGTGCACGTAGGTAAACGTGCGGCGGGGCTGCTTCGTTAAAAGTCACTTCCTGTTGCCAGCAGGTGGCGCTATGACTGTGGGTGAATGTCAGCATGTACATGTGTTCAGGGCGGGACTCTCATCCTACATGTACAGTTTGGTCCAGATGTGAGCATGTACACTGAAGTTACGACAACTTCCGTGTCATGCGAAGAGCTGATCTTTGACGCCACGCCACGGACACGCCCATTGACGAAAACTTGCAAATAGCACAACTTTTCATCTTCAATGCCTTTAGAAGGCACAGCACAAATTTGAGGTCGGTCGGACTAAATCCCTAGGAGGAGTTCGTTAAAGTACGAAGTGTGTAAATCATCCAAAATTTGACGTAAAATTCAAAATGGCCGACTTCCTGTTGGGTTTAGGCTATGGCTCCAAGAGACTTTTTTGTGCGTCTGGACAATACACGTACCACAGAAAATTCGTGCACGTAGGTGAAACGTGCGGCGGGGCTGCTTCGTTAAAGGTCACTTTCTGTTGCCAGCAGGTGGCCTATGACTGTGGGTGAATGTCGGCATGTACATGTGTTCAGGGCGGGACTCTCATCCTACATGTACAGTTTGGTCCGATGTGAGCATGTACACTGAAGTTACAAACTTCCTGTTTCATTGCGAATCATCGACGCCACGGACACGCCCATTGACGAAAACGCGCAAATAGCACAACTTTTCATCGTCAATGCCTTTAGAAGGCACAGCAGAATTTGACGTCGATCCGACTAATCCCTAGGAGGAGTTCGTTAAAGTACGAAGTGTGTAAATCATCCAAAATGGCCTAAAATTCAAATGGCCGACTTCCTGTTGACTTTAGGCTATGGGTTCTTGAGGCTTTTTTGTGCGTCTTGATACGATACATGTCCCCAGAAATTTCGTACATGTAGGTTGAACGTGAACGAGGGGCTAATCATTTCCAATTTTCAGGTGGCGCTAGCGAGTCATTTTGCCACGCCCATGTGCGAAACTTGTAGAATACGAAATTTTTCACCGGTTCTGACAGTTTGCAAATTTTGTGAGTTTTCGAGTATGTTTAGGCCATGTCATTTGGGCCTACTTTGCAGAAAAAAAAAAAAATAAATAATCCGACATTTCAATAGACCTCGCACGGTCGTGCAATCCGAGCATTCAATAGGGACCCACGGTCGTGCTCGGGCCCTATATTAAAGCTGCGCAGCGTTGGGCGGGCCCTCGCACTTATAAGCGCGTCCGCGTGTGAGCCGGCCGAGTTGCATATTCTGGAGCTCTGCCGGTGCGGCTGTGAATTTGCTACGCGGTTATGACGCCGCATGAAGGTGTTATATGTCACTTCCTGTGTCCCCTATGTGGAGCTACATAGCACTTGCCGCTATGAATATAAATCGGTGTTGGCGTGTAGATGTCTGCGGGGTGGGAGAGTTATCAGCACGTAAAGTTTGTTTCAGATGTGAGCATGTACACTGAACATAATGTACCCAAACAATAAAATAAATTCCTTTTATATTTCCCTGCCTTGTTGTTTATGTGTACATACAGAGGAAGAATGTGAGAACAGCACACATTTCATCGTTACTGTGTGCTGTACCGCAGTTCTGTGTCCATGCATGCAGCAACTGAAAGCACGTCTGTCGGAGCGTCTACGTGAAAAGAGAAGGAAGACATTGCTGTTAGTATTGTCTTCAGAGTTGTTAAACACCTCAGCGCACTGAAGGACCTCTGACTGTGTGAGGGGCAAGATCGTTGATGTCTGCAGGCAGAGTAGGCTCTCCTGTCTGACTGGTCCACCAATAGCAAGAAGATGACCCCTTGAGACACAGCCCCTCCTCATTTGCATAATGAGGCAGAAATGCATACAAAATTTAAAAAGACAGGCAGAAATAAATACCATGGGTGAAATAAATAAGGTAAATAAATACAAAGGAAGAATAAAACAGACAAAAATATTAAAACACACACATAAAAATACATTAAAAAATTTGTAATAAATAAGTTGA
This sequence comes from Micropterus salmoides, assembly GCF_014851395.1. Lineage (NCBI taxonomy): Eukaryota > Metazoa > Chordata > Actinopteri > Centrarchiformes > Centrarchidae > Micropterus > Micropterus salmoides. The sequence goes on from NW_024043749.1 coordinate 11,933, forward strand.
ATAACAAATAGGTAATTATAACAAAGGTGAATAGTAAAGGCACTAATTAAATATATACATTTATGTCTCCTTGTATAATTTAATTACTACCTACATTTATTTATTTACTTTATTTTTTTGTGTATTTAATTGGATGCTTATTTATTTTTGAGCATTTATTTATTTCTGTATTTATTCTGACTGTGTCAGGATCGGTCCTCCATAACGTGGGAGAGTTATCAAGCACGTAAAGTTTGGTTCAGATGTGAGCATGTACACTGAAGTTACAACAACTTCCTGTGTCATGGCGAAGACTTGATCTCTGACGCCACGCCACGGACCACCCATTGACGAAAACTCGCAAATAGCACAACTTTTCATCTTCAATGCCTTTAGAAGGCACAGCACAAATTTGAAGTCGGTCGGACTAAATCCCTAGGAGGAGTTCGTTAAGTACGAAGTGTGTAAATCATCCAAAATTTGACGTAAAATTCAAAATGGCCTACTTCCTGTTGATTTTAGGGCATCGCTCCAAGAGGCTTTTTTGTGCGTCTGGACAAGATACACGTACCACAGAAAATTCGTGCACGTAGGTAAAACGTGCGGCGGGGGCTGCTTCGTTAAAAGTCACTTCCTGTTGCCAGCAGGTGCGCTATGACTGTCTGTGAATGTCAGCATGTACATGTGTTCAGGGCGGGACTCTCATCCTACATGTACAGTTTGGTCCAGATGTGGCATGTACACTGAAGTTACGACAACTTCCGTGTCATGGCGAAGAGTGATCTTTGACGCCACGCCACGACACGCCCTTGACGAAACTTGCAAATAGCACAACTTTTCATCTTCAATGCCTTTAGAAGGCACGCACAAATTTGAGGTCGGTCGGACTAAATCCCTAGAGGAGTTCGTTAAAGTACGAAGTGTGTAAATCATCCAAAATTTGACGTAAAATTCAAATGGCCGACTTCCTGTTGGGTTTAGGCTATGGCTCCAAGAGACTTTTTGTGCGTCGGACAAGATACACGTACCACAGAAATTCGTGCACGTAGGTAAACGTGCGGCTGGGCTGTTCGTTGAAAGGTCACTTCTGTGCCAGCAGGTGGCGCTATGACTGTGGTGAATGTCAGCATGTACATGTGTTCAGGGCGGGACTCTCATCCTACATGTACAGTTTGGTCCAGATGTGAGCATGTACACTGAAGTTACG
>NW_024043750.1:0-11616 GCF_014851395.1 Micropterus salmoides
ATGACCATGATCTTTAGCTAACCTTAACCCAGTCAATACAGTATGAAGTATCCTGGTGGCAGATCAGATGATGTTGTTTGCATGTAGGTATGATTATGATTTGGGAGAGGCAAAGAATCTATGATTAAGGTATGGTCATGGTAAGGTAACTAAAATACTTAAGAAAAAAAGAGTGTGGTTACAGTTAATAAAAAACCTAGTGTCAATTCTTTGTCAGGGCACAAACTTGACTGATGAAAGTCAGACGTGCTACCCACCCATCCACCACCCCGCCCTTCACATCCTTAGGGCCGGATTATGCTAGAAAAGAACTATTTGTACAATGTGTTGTCCGACCACATTGGAGGGCAAGTGCTTATAGCTGATCTGAACCGCCGCACTCAAAGGCAGAGTGAGAAGCCTACGCATTTTCTCTTCCAGAAAGCATTCATAGTGTTGGACTTGGTTGTAAACACAAAAACTGCCATATATTTGTGTAATAAATGTCAAAAAGACAGCCTGAGAGAGAGGTTTGTCACCCCTGCACAGCTTGCCAATCACAAGGTGAAGTGGGTGTGAAAGGCAGATTTTTGGTTTTGGGAAAGTTACAGAAAAGGTTCATTAACCATTGAGTCACAGTCAACACGTGTGGTCCTGTGTCTTGCTTTGAAGAGAAATTACTGAGTAACGCTGACTTTAAAACAGTTTCACAGTGTCTAATCAATACTGGTTACTGTACCATGCTTCTCGGGTGTTTTTGCCTCGCATAAACTGGGATTCCCTTGTATAATCCCTGTTTTTAAGGTAAAGTGCACCTTCTGAAGATGCTTGTATGTTTATTTTAGATGTGAGTTAGTTTAGCAGTCTTCATTCATTTGGTGTTTGTTTTTTTAATGTTTGGTTTTAATTCATTAGTCTTGGACATGCCAATAAACTAAAGTGTTTTTTCTGTTTGTTTGTTTTTTTACAAAAAAAGGATGCCTGGATATATTTTGTGTCCACCAGTTCTGTTGTTTTTTTTGACACTCCAGATTGTTTCTTTAAAGATACTGTGTATAAAGTGCTCTTTGTGCCCATAATCTACCTCACAATCTAAATGTCATTTTCCCTCCTGGTATAATGGTCATATCTTCACGCTTAGATTTCTCCAAGTCAATACTGCTTCTCTTTTCGTCCAAGTGAATCTTGGCATCTTCTACTTTATGGTGCATCAGGGTGTGATGTGTGATCCAGAGACAGGGCCTTTCCCTGGACATGTTTCAAACCCTGGTGTTGCGTGGAAAATATTTGTCGACATCACGTAAATTAAGTTTTTTTAAACGCACAAAATTTTTATTTTCAGTCTAAAAGGAAGTCACGGGAGCTGACAGAACAGCGTGCGGCTTCTGTCTCTACATGCTGGGTAGCTAACGTTAGCTAGCAGCTGTGTGGAGATATCAAGGCTGAGGAGATGAATTAGTGTGTAGACTTTATGTTCTGTCTCTGCTGAAACTGATTATCAAAGTGGATGTCTGTTCTATACTTAGTTCAAGCATCTGGTTCTGACAGTACCAGCAATAACCAGTTTTGTTAATAGTACTATTACTTCATTATACATACATGTATAATACATGCATATTAATTAACAATTATATCTTATATTATATATGAACCCCTTTATTAACTGTCAAGCGGGGGCCATAGGAATGTTTATTGGCCCTGATTTATAAAGTCACATTTAATAGATCATAATAGACTGATCAAAAGTTAGCTTTTTACATAGGCCTGTTGTTAACGGTATTTACTTGTTTGTTATTGTATGTAGTGTTTTGATCATTTTGATAATCACATTAGTTTCTTGAATAAGATAACAGTTAGCAACACTAGCTAGTCACTCATTGTATGTTAGCCTAATTTTCACAGCTTAGCTGGCTAACATCAGGTCACTTTTTTTCACTCAGTGCTTGGAAGAGCTGCCAAAAATGAAAGTGACTGACATATACCTTCCTGCGAAAGTGAGCAGCTCTTCCAAGCAAAAAAAGAGCGATAGTGATCTAACATTAGAATAACTACAAAAATCTAACTACTAATGGAATGTAAGGATTAGAGATTTTGTTGGTACGAATATAATCAGAGGAATAATTACGGTTTCACGATTATTATGCATTAATTAATTTAACAACAGTGGTAATTACTTGTTAAGTAAGTTGAATAAGTTGATTTTTAATATTTAACTATATTAACATTTATACATATTTGAGTATTATTATTTATTTAAGACCAATATTAACTTTATTTCTCCCCCAGGGAGAGGGAAATTGTGATTAAGAAGGGGAATAAACTGAACTATTACATCAACTCTCATCCAGACATATAAGTTTTGGTTCAAATGATAAAAAGAAATTGAGAACATCTCTCATGCAGTGTTATTAATAGCTGAAATGCAGGTAATTGGTATGGTAAGTTTATAAGCTCCTGATGTTATGTTAGGGTTTTACACCTGGCATATTAACATACAAAGCCTAACATTTTCTCAACACAGACAGGAGGAGGCAACAGGATGTAACGTTAACTGTTCAGTGACTGAAGGTCTTGAGAGGACAACATTCTGTCTTCCATAAAGGCTCTTTCAAAAAAGAAGTGATTTGTCCTGCACTGGAAGGTGGGTTCAGAGCAAAAGTTCAACTGCTTTGACAGCGGCGTGCAAGTGTTGCTCGACGCAGCAACAAAACGCCATGGCAAGGCACAAGCCATTGAAAATAATATGTTTCATAGCGAAGCGGTGCTGTCGTTGCGGTGGGTCTGAAAGGTTACATGCTGCTTTGTTTGTTTACGTTGCACTGAAAGCTTGACACTCACCGCTACGGCATCGATTGTAATTGAGTTTATATTTAATCCCCTACCAATTTGCCACGTTATTTAACTCAGTTATTATGTATTACCTTTACTTGGGCGTACAATGCTAGGTGGTCATCCCGCAGGTGCTGCATCAAATTTGATGTAGTTATTTGCTCCTTTAGCAGCACGCTGCTGCTAAGGGCAAGTTTTTGAACAGGTGATCCATCATCTTCAGTAACGCCCTGGTCAGTCTTGGTGTACCCGAAAAGCTTCACAGTTTGGTCCCTCTGCCATGTCTCTGATAAGCATGGCGGAGCCTTTACGATTAATTAACTGTGACGTAATCCAGTAATCGCTGCATCCCTAATGTTGGTGCTACACTGCATGACTAGCTAACATCGCTATTTGTTATCTAAGACACTGAGATGCTTAAAAAAAAAAGTGATCAAAACGTTAAAAGCTAACTGTGGAAAGTGAATGGAAACGTTTCTGTGGAGATAACAGGACATAAAAAGTTCCTAAAAAGGATACACGTCACTCCACATTGTGTAAGCACAGAATTGATAAATATAATAAACGCATACTTCATATTTCAGAAGTATTCAGTGTTTCCCACAGGATTTTATGAGACTATGGTCGGTGGACCTCGACACTCTAGGGGCTCTGGAGACATGGCCCCTGGAAGAAAATTTAGTAAATTTTAAAGTTTTGTATTTTAAAGTTTGAAATTTTGAGTTCTAGTAAAAAAATTGATGACACAGCAGAAAAAGTCAGCGTATTTATTTAATGTTTTTACAGCAACCCTAAATTCAAAGAATAATTATAATAATAATTATTATTAATTTCGTACGGTGGTCCAGTGGATAGCACCGTGGCCACACAGCAAAAAGGTACCGGGTTTAAACCCCGGTCATGCCGGCCTTTCTGTGTGGAGTTTACGTGTTCTCCCCCTGTCTGCATGGGTTTTCTAACAATAAAGTACCTTTAAATACTATTGTATGTGGTTCTCGTATCGCGTACAATGAAGACTTAATAGCCTCTCTTCAGATAAGACTTTCATACTGCAACACTTGTCTTTGTAAACTGAGAACATGACAAAATAAAGTCGCTAACCCTGCCTGTCAGCTGCTTCATTTCATAGCGCTTACCATAAAGTCTCAAATACGTGTGCACTTCAAATTTAGCTGCGGCTAGGTGACCGTGTTGTCACAAACAACTGACAGTGGAAACTCCTCAAAGTTGTTCAAACTCTTAACGTTATTGTAGTTACCTCAAAAGAAAAGTGGTTGTCTCGAGTCGGATGCCAAAGTGTGTGAGCGTGCGAGCTTACAGCAGCAGGGAGCAGCGGTGCAAAACACAACGTTAGCGGTCTTGTTATTGTCATTATAAGAAGTCTAAAAATAGTTTCGCTTCATTTTGAAACTATGGTGGAATAAATTATACTGTGCTGGGCCGCCATAGTCTCGTTAATTGATGGGAAACACTAACAAATACATTAATGCACTTTAAATGTACATATTTGCTGACAATGGCATTAAAACATGTTATAAATCACATATTAATTGTTTATATAGTGCTTATAAATGCTAAATATAGGAAGTTAAAATTAAGTGTTCCCACACTGAGGCCATGCGTGACTGAAAGGATGTCAAAAGGACATCACATTACAGGAATATTGTACAAAGTTACATGGAAAGTGAGTCTGCTTTTGGGGGGTTGGGGGTAATTCCAGTGTGTTGATAGGCTCTGCCTCACCAGGTCCTGGGCTAAACATTGATCCTCAGTTATTCCACATCTCTCTGAACTTGGCTGTCCCGTGGTGGAGCAGCCATTATGCTGGTTTGATCGACTTCAGGGGGCCTCAAGGTCGGAGCACAATGCAATTCTGAGGTGGAAATCCTAGGTCTTATCAGCGTGACCTTCAGGACTGCTGATACCACTGATTCCACAAATACAACAATCCTTTGCTTCCAAAACACTACCACTGTGGCTTATTCTTTAGGAATTCTGTGAAACAAGAGAACACTGATGACTAAAAAAATGTGTCATCCTTTTTTAGTCTCACTTTGAAGATTTGTCTGTCAGTGCTGGATTTAGTTTCATTTAATTTACAATGTTGCATACAAATTGTAGTTACATTGCAGTTAAATTGTAGTAAGAAAGGATATGTTCAGAGATAAAACATGAACCATTTGTTTATGCTTATGGAGTCCCGTTGTGTGCAAAATATATACATATATAATATAGTAATTTGACTGGTGATTCAAGAGAATTTTTGTTTTTTCACTTTGAGGCAAAACATTGTGTTTCAGTTATATTTCTTCATTCAGTGATACAGTAAATTGCAATATAATATAGCCACAATGAAGACTTAAAAATGCTTCCCTAAAACAATGTTTATATATTAAATATTGAATATATTTTGAACTCGAAAATTTAATGAAACTAAATAATTTGCCAGTTTCATGACATTGACATTATTCACTCTCAGCAGAAGTGATGGTAGTGGCAGTGGTAGTAATAGTGCAGCAGTAGTAACAGAATCATGTTTAGCCAGGTAAGACCCTCATTTAACCAATCACGGTCCATTCTTTTGAAAAGAAGAGTGTGGCCATGGTAACATACCTCTCTGTCAAGCAGCTCCTCCATCCATCAGCTGGGATAGCTGCAGAGCGACTGCTTCGCTTCGTTTTTACCATCTCCGCATTACTTTGTCATATTGCAATAACAATAGCCTGTCATTGAAGGCTTCACTGTCAATCCAGCAGTTCTGGATACATGCAAATAGACATGGAATAGAAATTTCATAGGCTTCCTCTACAATTACGCTAACTCTAGCAGGGGGGTGAAGAACACTACCCGATGTAGCCACTTCAGCATCTGTGTGAAAACGCTGTGTCACATCAACAGGTGGTTGGATAGATTAGTGTTGCCACAGTGTGTCTGTGCTGATGGACAATGCAGAAGATTTACTAATCTGTCTGTCATTTAGAAGCTAAAATCAGCCATATTTTGAAGATTAGCTTCAGGGTACCATTGAGGATCTTTTGGATGGTCTCTTTAACTGCAGCTCTCATTTGTGAAACGTAGCATCAGTAGTGTTCATTTCTGTTTTTGAATAGACCTAATGACAGAGTTAAAGAGCTGTATTTGAGGAGAACCTTTTCTCTTCTCTCTCTCTCTTTAAACAATTGTGATTTGATGGATTTAAAGTATTTTATTATTTTATATGATTATTCCTGAATCTATAGTGATTCAATCCACTTATTTCTGTTGATTCTGCAAACTTTATAGTTGATAAATTCATGCATGTAGTTGATGAAGTGATGCAATAAATATTCATTAAACACCAGTTGGTTGTTGGTTTGTTTCTTTTGGTTTGTTATCGATAGACCTGGTTCATGTGAACTGAATCCTCAAACATACCCACATGAAAAAATGATAAATTTCTTGATGTTGTTGATGATGTTGATCGTGTTGTCTGCTTTGTGACTGTCTTGTTTGTTTGTTTTAATGTACAATATCAACCTGCCCAGGGACAGCAGATGAAAATTTGCCTTTTGTCTTCATCTGACACATTTCCATCATATTAATGTAAATTAATATATGTTGTCCTAAAAAAAAAAGTAAGGTAAAGTGGAGTAAATCTTTCTTCTCTGCTAACGATGCATTCCATTAATCTTTAGATAATTAAACATTTTTGTAGTGACTGCCAATATCCATGCATGGTTTAAATATTCATCACATAGCCATGTGTTGTATGCATGATTGAATTCATATTCTAGTTTTAACTCCAATATGGTGAATTGTTGCACTGATAATGTGGCAATGTTCATTTTTCCACACGGGGCCTTTGCATCAGGGGTAAAGACAGTCATTCATTTGACAATATTTCCAAGGTCAGTTCAGTGTTTCAAACTGTCATAACTATTTGTAATTTGTCAGAGAGCAGTGCCACAACCTAATAAATCAATTTAATTATATAAATATATGTTAGGTATGCAAATACTAAAAGTTGAGGAGACATCATCAATGTGTTTGCGATGAAGACGTAAAGTATGAACATGAATGAGACCATTTGAGATGATTACATTATATAATAATTTAAGCTACTGAACACTGAGCATTAGGTCCCTTCAAACTTGAGCATGAAAGTTGTTAAATAAACTTACAACGAAATAAAACGGATAATTCCACGTGTGTATTTTATAAAAATGATTGTCCCTGATGCTGTTGAATTCTCTCCAAATTTCCAAAGAGCAAATTGATGAGCCCCTTAAAAAGTAATTAGGCTAGTCATGGCGTTAGGTATAGCAGTGGACAGGGCTTGATGGCTGCAGTGCAGTCCTAATCCAGGGCAGCAGCTGAGCTGTTGATTTGCAGACTGTGGGCCTTGCATTGTGAGGGCTTTATGGTCCCTTTATGGTACGCCAAGAGACACCTGCATGGGCGATATGTTGCCTGGGACATTTTTCTCTCTCCCACTCTGTGACTCCTTTGCTTTTGTATCATTAGCAGAGCAAGGGAGCCGTGAATCACTCGTCTCACCCCCTTGTCCCCCCCATCTTTTTCAGCCTCCTTCACAGCACCCCCACCCCCCCAACCCCTCCCTCTTCTAGGGTGCTAAACGGCTTGACAGAAGGGTGCCCAGACCGTTGGCAGTAGCCATCGACTGGAAGGGAGAAGCTGCCAGGAGTCCTTGATGGATAGGCTCATTTTCCAGCCGGCAGCAAGTCTCGGCGAAGCATCCGTGTCATTTGTAATGTCAGCCAACAAAATGTAATCAAACATTCCAGCGGTTTAATCACAGAGGGCTGCTCGAGAGATGATTGTAGTGTCAATATAATGCTATTTCATTATCTGTTTGTATTTTATATTGACAGTGTCAGATAAACAGTGTGGAAAATTAAGATTAAAAATATGGTAATTTCATTTCAATCACCCCGGCTACAGTTGCTGGCCCATTATGCGATTGATTACTTCTGAATTAAATTTGGGGCTGAATGTAAAGTTTAATCTTCTTTCTTCTCTGCAATTCAGCTCCCCAAAGGCCTCTTAGTAAGTAAGTACCCATTTCATTTGATCTTTAATGAAAAGTAATGGCCCAAATGAATTGTATAAATCAGCTGTCGTGTGTACCTAGCTGACACTCTGTTTCTTTTTCCCTTTCATTTTTAATCCGCTTCTCCCACAAACAGTATTATGACCCAAAACTACAGGCCATACACCTTCATTTTTCAGTAAATCTCAGGAATATTTTACCAAATCTTATGCTGTAAATGTTGCAATGATCCTCATCACACTAGTTTTGTTCAGCGTATCACAAACTTTGGTCTTTTTTCTTTAAGCCAGTAAAGTGAGAGTTAAATACAAGCACTGTGCAAGGTGCTTAGCAAGGAAATTAAGAGGAATGTTTTATAGCCTAGAGTGCCACTTTAAGAAGAAAATGCAACCTCTAAACCAGCCGAGGGGTGATAGACATTTTAATTACATGGTAAATTTTGATATTTTTTCTCTGCCTGGGCAGAACTCTTAAGCGCTGTCGTGTACTCAAGATTTGGCATCAAATTCTCCCCATTTCTGTGGCTATATATGAAGTGACACAACTGTTAACGAGAGCTCAGCAGAAACGAAGGGGTTGAAAAAAGGAGCTCTTCTTTGTGAGTCCCATTCAGCGCGATTTGTCCCCCTTTGTAGTCCTAATTATGTGCCAAAGTAGGATAACAGAAGTTCTCAACTCGGCCATTATGCCAGCACAAAAAAAGAGACGCATACAAGAAGCTGATCACTTTGGAATTAGCAAACATGATACTATACGAGGAGGAAAAAAAATCATTAATACCGTCAGGGATTAGAGGTTCTGATTAAAGGGTAGCTTCTACCGTATGCAAATTAGTGATAGGCATTTATCAGCGCCTGGGCAAGCTGTCTTAGCTGCAAAGCCACATATGTTTTTTAGCTGATTAAAAAACTGCTTGAAGTTGCAGGCTTTTTAATGGTGGGGAGAGAGAGGGAGAAAGAGAGAAGGAGACAGAGAGAGAGAGAGGGAGGCAGGAAGAGAGAGAGGGATAGAGAGGTTGTGAGGCAACTCATTTCCTTTTGGCCAAATTCCCACAATCGCTCAGAGTATTTGCCTTAATTCCCTCCTTTATTAGCCACATTCTTTTGTATATAATTAAAACATTTCTCAAGTGAGCATGTGCATGCTTGTTTTATTTCCGTGCTATATTTTTTCATCAGCAAACATATTGTATTCCACACAGCCTTTTTGGTTTTTTTTGTAGACTGTATCACCATAGCCTTGATGCTTTTCCCTGAAAGAGCCCAAGTTTAGAATAGTGAATATAAGGGCAGAATTAGGTGAGAATTTGTCAGCAGTCCACCATTGTGTGAGGGTCTGTGTGTTATTATATTTCCTTTCATATGGAGGTGACCCCCTTTGTGTTAACAAAGAACATGAGGATGAAACTGAGCTCTGTGTGCTTCTCACCCAGCGCTGATAATGCCTTGGTAACCCAGCACCCCCTCTTCTCCTTGAGGGAGCGCTTTAATTTATGCTTTTTCATCTCCCTGGGCGCAGGACTGTTAACCTGCTCTGTGCACTACTGATTCAGGGAAGGGAAGCCTCTTATGCTCACCAGACTGCTGCGTCAAGTCTCCCCTCTCACTACGACATTACAAAGTTGGTTCTTGATGCACCCAACTAAACATTATCCATAAAAATTTGCAATGGCGGAATATTTGACATAAATAAAGATGTCACTGTGAATATCACACAAGGAGTACCATTTTGTTCGGTGACTCATTCCAAGCTCATTTCCCCCAGTTTTCTAGGCAGCAGCTAATAAAAGAAATGCTAAATGATCGAGGACACAAGATAAATTTCATAGTAAAGTGTCATCCAGTCTGACAAACAGTAATGCTCTGTCTATTTTGTAACATTCAAAAGATGGGTTTAACTAAGGATCTGTCGAGAGTGGTGGGGTATAATTAGTCAGGTACTGTAATGAAGTACAGTTTTTAGGTACTTGTACTTGAGTATTTTCATTGTATGCTACTTTATACTTCCACTACATCTCAGAGGTAAATATTGTACTTTTTACTCCACTACATTTATCTGACAGCTAACATTACTGTGCAGAGTCAAATTATACATGCAGTACATAAGATCAGTACATCATATGATGCATTAAAGATTAAACTGTCCATCCGTATGAGAAATTGCTAAAAGTAGCTATCTGACCAGCTACAATATTAAAATGCTGCCTCTATATATATATATATATGTATATGTATATATATGTATACACACACACATATATATATATATATATACACACACACATATATATATATATATATATATATATATATATATATATATATATATAGAGGCAGCATTTAATATTGTAGCTGGTCAGATAGCTACTTTTAGCAATTATATATATATATATTATATATATATATATACACACATATATATGTGTGTGTGTGTGTGTGTATATTATATATATATCATATATATATACATATTTACATATATATACACATATATAGTGGTATATATATATATATATATATACAATACAAGATGACTGTTATTGTTATAATATTATAATTATAATTCTGAAGATATATTATCATGAATTAAATAAAATTCATGTTGGACCTTATTGATAGCCACAGAGTGGACCACATACTATACAGAAACGAGTGGTGGCTTTTGTGCTCTGCAAACCATTACTTATTCACAGTGGGCCAAAAATACGGTGCAAACCAGTGATTCAATGAATGACATTGTGGCAAAGAATCCATGTAATTGAAATATCTAGATAAGGATAACAGTGACTCTAAATTATATAAAATGATGAAGACAAAAAAAATGCACTGCCCAAAGATGGGCTAGTGGTTGCCTTGAACAGTCTGGAAGGGAAGGCCTAAATAGCAAAGCCATAGAAAAATGATGAAAAGATCTATTGTTGCTTTTGTAGGCAACCCATATCTCTCAAGGACATCTAATTAACAGACAACAGCTGAGTCCATTTCAAATGGTAATATTTTTTTCTCTTAAATGGATCATTTTCAATGCCTTATTGCTTACTTCAACAGACATTAGAAGTATTTTTTTTTTTTTCAGAGAGGGTTTTCATGCTTTATTTACTACACTAATATAATGTTGGTACTTGTACAGGCATTCCTTTCTGACCTCTTCAATATACAATAGTGAATTGGTAGTTAATGAAAAGTAAGCATTTCAACATGCTTCTCGTCTATGGCTCAACGCAGTATTTCAATGAACTGTTTCAATCTGGTCTAATTTGTCCAAAAGGCAGCCTGATTAAAATCCAATAAGTTGTGATAGCAAGATAGAAAGATCTGGGTTCCTGTTTGCAAGAACAAGTGCAGTATTGATGCTTTCGGTTTAGAGACAAATCATTCTGACAAGTGCATTACTTCTTTACAGAAAATACTAGTATGAAGTGCCTTTCCTAAACCCTTAGAAAGTAACACATGTATACCATGTTTACACCTGGTATTAATATTAGTCCTGACAGCTATCCAGTCATGAAGGAGCAGTTCTGTACAAATGCAGCGAAGAAGATCACTAAAACCATGTGCATGTATCCACAAGTCTGTCAGGTTTAAAGTCGAAAATTTAAATTCTCCTCACATTTTGTGTAAGGAAACATAAACCATAATGATACTGCAGCTACTGAGCATATTTTACCATGTTTAAAGAGGATAAATTGGTGTGGACATATTTGTCAGCAGCGGTTGACTGACAGCTGATAGCAGGCCGTAACTAAGAGACGTGCTGTA
>NW_024043751.1:0-6934 GCF_014851395.1 Micropterus salmoides
TGGATTAAAGTTGGATTATATACTTACTAGCAGCAACACTGACAAGTTTAGCATTTTTTTTAATAATTAACAAATCATCAATTTGATAATTTAAGCTGTCGGCACTGCCATCAAATATCGCAAGGAGTTATCAATATGAAAAGAAAAGTAACATATTTGGTGATTTGCAAGACAACTTTAGCTTTCTAACTATATATAAAACAATTAATTTAATGCAAAAATTGTTAGCAGTTATTTTTACATACTGTTTATGAATGAACTGATTAATCTTCACTGCTGGACTCTTTAACATTAGATTGATTTTGTGGTTGCTTTTGAGTCCAAGAGTTCAAATCTCTCTCCTCTTCCCTTACAGATGCCTTCCTTTGACTTGCTGAATAGGGTGGAGCAGTTTGTGCTGACAAGAACGTTTCCTGCAGATGCATCAAAGAGTTCAAAGAAAGTCACCAGAGCTGCCAGCAAACACTTTATATATAAAGGTATTTTAAGAGCCCGAGAGAGATTTTTTCTTTCAGTGCAGAGCAGGTAAAGCCTCAACCCTCGATGTACAGTCCAGCGTCTCCCCTTTTATCACGTGAAGATAAAGTAATAAAACACAGTACAGCTGTTTTAATGCTTTTCAAACTCACAAGTAGCCATTCAACATCTTTAATGTCCAACATGTCAATATCTAAAATTGTTTGTTTTTGTTGTTGTTTGTTTTGGTACTTCACTACATGTTGTTTATGTGTTTCACCTGTTGCGTGTCTCCTCACTTAGTAAAACTAAAAAATGAAAATAGTTGACAGGTTTGAATAAATCTGCCGTTTTAGTTCCCCCCCCTGTGTTGTTGACTCCTAAGTTCCTGCCTCCGTCCTCCAGATGGCTGCCTGTGGCGTTCATATCGAGGCCGCCTCCTCCGCGTCGTCAGGAGCGACCAGGAAATGAGGGAGGTCCTGACCCGTTACCATGACAACAACAACCACGCTGGCCGGAGCCGGACGATAAAGGAGATAATGGTGAGACCGGGTGATATTATTTGTACAACAGAACATTCACACACCGTGTTAGAGGCAACTCTTCCTCCTCTGTCTGTCCAGATGATGTATTACTGGGTTGGCGTGACGGAGGCGGTGAAGACCTGGATCACAGCTTGTGAGGTTTGTCAGAACCGATGTCCCGTCGATAAACCAGAACCACCTGTCCAGTTCTGCCTGGCCTACGGCTGCGATGCCTCCAGCTACGTTAACCCTGAGCTCAGCTTCCACAGGTCAGACACCGCATTTACAAAGTTGTTTAAAAACAACAATAGAGAATGTTTTTCTTGATGTGAAGGCTGTTATTATTACATGAAACAATGTTTTATGTTTAGATTCAGCTCTACATTGTCAGACTTGGCCAGAATTATAGTTTTTTATTCACCATTTTAGTTTTAAGAAAAAATAAACTAACATGTTCAACAGAATGTGAAGAGATATCTACCAGTTAGCCCAAACCCGTCCTGTGTTGTAATCTAAACGGGGGAATGGGTGAAGCCAATGCGGAAGTGTCTGAAGCTGGCGTTCTTTCTAACAGCCAGCAGGGGGCAGGTCCACTGGTTGGACAAAGAAGTGTGATTAATTTAGTTCTAGGGTCTTTATTTTACCCCCAGAAAGTGACCTGAGATCGTGCATCGCCATTAAATGGATTGCTCAGAAATAGAATCAGAAGGAGCTTTATTGCCAAGTAGAGTTTGCTCCACCCTCTTGTTCAAATATGGTCACACCTGGCTCCAGTTTGAAACTGGAGGCTTCAACACAGTAGTCCACAAAGCAACGGGTGACACGTTGGCTACGTCCACTCCTTTTTACAGTCTATGGTCGTAATACTAATATGGTACTGCTATAATACTATGGTACAAAGTACTGCAGTACGTAGTACAAGGAGCGATAGGCCAGTAGTGCAGCTCAGGCCTTTCCCCAAGTAGTTTCAGATGGAAGATGTGTGCGAGCTCGTTACGTTATACAAGCTCTCTTAGTTTCTTATACTCTGATAGACAAACAGAATAAACTAAAAAAATGTCACATTATTTTCCTCATCGAACAGAAAAATACAACCGTACACCTTCTGAATACAAGTTCCTCTCTTTCACAAACTATTTGTCTTGTTAACTCATCGTAGAACACACTTCATTCAAACTCGACAGGTTTCCAGGTTTCAGTGGAAGGTACAGCTGAGTGTCATCTGCATAACAATAATAGAAATGTGTATTTTATAAAAGTCGGCAGGACGTATGTAATGAGAATAAACCTCGTGTTACTCCACAGGCAGTCTTTCCTTTTGTTCAGCTTTGCCTCGGGTTCGAAAACAAAACTTGTCGTCTTCCGTCTTGCAGGTTTCCGAAGGAGGCAGAGCAACGGCGAAGGTGGCTGGTGGCGGCCCAAAGGGACGAAGGCTCGCTGCGAACAAAGTCCTGCCTCTGCTCCAGACACTTTGAGCCGTCCTGCTTCACGCTGAACGAGGAGGGTCAGCTGACGCTGTCACCAGACGCCATACCCTCCATCATCACTGTGACAGTGCAGGAGGACGAGGTGACAAAGAGCGCAGACGATGCAGATAGGCAGGAAATAAAAACAGCAAAACTCAAAATCTCTTTTCTCTGATCTTCTTGTTATATTTGCTTATGCTATACTAAAAACTTTGGTGCGCTCTAGTCTCGATTTTTGATATATTAATATATTTTGCCTTAAATGTTCTTTGTTAAATTCATTCCCTCAATTTCCCTCAAACTACTTATTTCATCCACTCAAATAAAGACTTTAAGGTACGTTCTGGTGCGGATGGGACTAAAAGGTCGTAGATAGAACAGGGAGAGAAGCCATGAAGGGCTTTAAAAGTAATCACTATACTTTTAAAGTCTACTCTAAAACATACTGAGAGCCAGTGTAATGAAGCTAAAACAGGGCTGATTGGTCATATTTCTTTGTTCTGGAGATCTGCAGTCTGGAGTCGATCGATAGATTTAAGCAAGTAAAAAAGCTGTTGCAGTAATCCAGGCGAGATGATATAAAGGCGTGTAAAATGGTCTCAGTGTCCTTAAAAGTTAATGTTGATTGTATTTTTGATATATTTATAAGCTGGTAAAAACAGGATTGCACAAGGTGTGCTGCTCAAAACTTAAACTACTGTCAAACCAGACTAGGGATTCACTAGGGAACCAGCAGATGGCAGTATTTGCTTTGCCATTTGCTGGCAAAATATATGCATGTGTCTCATCTCAAGATCATAATAAAACTTCTATATTAATCCAAGTGGACTGTAGTACAGTTATCAAAAGGACATGGACAAATAAAAACAAGATTACGCTGGTTTATTTGAAAAACAAGGTGGTATCAGTATTATTTTAAGGGAATAAATCAAGCTGAGAGGAGAGGATTGTGAAATTCAGAAAACACAACAAGAGGATTTGTAAATCGTAACTGATCGAGTTATCAGACATTTTCTGTACTTGGCTCTGTAAAATAGTACCTGCATCTGTCTCCTTGGTTTTGCAGGCTGTCCCTTTAGATGAGGACTTCCTTCATCCCAACAGCCTGGAGGACCTCCTCTCTACAGCTGCAGAAACCACAGATGTGAACCCCTATGACCCGGCCTTCGATAGCTCCGAAACACACATGGGGCTGCAGGAACACCGGTACTCCCTCCCAGCTCCGGATCCTGACGCGAGGGCGGTCCCGACAGTGATGGAGGAAAAGAGGAGGAAGACCGTCATCGAGCCAAGCTTCGCAGTTTACAACCAGATCGCCAGGTAGTCACGTGACCCCCTGAGCGCTTCACTTTACAATTCTTTTAATTTAATTGAGCGCGTGTCTGCAGGTTTCTGAGCCACAAGGTCTTACCGATGCAAAGCAAGAAAAGCAGAGGGTCTTTAAGAAGAATGGCCAAGCGCTTCGGCCTAATAGGTGAGTGATAAAACACAGCGCCACTCATTTTATCTCCTTTAATCCTGAACCGGATTATGATCTAATGTAATCAAGCTTCATAAAAACATATCTCATTGTGTTTCAGACGGAGTACTGATGTACACGCGAGTCTCTCCTCCCCTCCGAGTGCCGCGCAACAGAGAGGAGGTTTGCATGATTTAGGCTACTCGCAGTGTGTTATGAGGTTGAAATGAATCCTGTACAAGCGTCTTAAAATTTGTGTGAGCACGATGTTTCCAACAAATATACCATCAAGCTGCGTTTGGTGAATATCTAGCAGCAGCTAAATTAATGTCTAAAAGTTTCATAATCCACTTATTGAGGACGGCTCCAATCAGACAGAATGCGTTTTTTGCAGTGAGGCTTTTTTTCATTTGTTTTCTACAGGCAGTGAGTGTTTTGTGGGCTGTTTATGCGTCCTGGGCTCCTCGCGTTTTGGCGTTCTGCTGCGCATTGCGTCTTCGAAGGAGACTCTGAGTGCAAAAATGTGGGAAAAAACTCTGAGCAGAGAAGTTCCGACATTAGTGTTGTAGTCAAAACTACCCAAACCGAGACCGAGTCAAGACCAAGACCAGAGTTTATCGAGACAGAGACAAGACTTTTAGTGGCTGAGACCAAGTCAAGACCAAGACCAGAGTTTATCGAGACAGAGACAAGACTTTTAGTGGCTGAGACCAAGTCAAGACCAAGACCAGAGTTTATCGAGACAGAGACAAGACTTTTAGTGGCTGAGACCAAGTCAAGACCAAGACCAGTTCCCCACATTACATGACACACAATAAAATGTGGAATGAGATCACAGGTACTTCTCAAATTGATCTGAAAGATCCACATTCCCATTAAAACACCCACATACAAACACTAAGAGCTGAAATCAACGTAAGCATTGCAATCGCCAGGAGGGCTGACAGTCGTTAACGGGAACACACATTTGTAATCAGGGTTACTGGTTGCATTTGAAGCTATAAGTTTTACATCCAATCAAAGTTAGGATGTTAACAAATAAATCAGATAATGCAAAAGCAATTTATTGATATTCCCAAAGTTATGGTCTTGACTGGTCTTGAAATAAAATCCCGAGTCCTCAATGTCCGAGACCGAGACGAGGCCGAGTACAAATTTGGTCGAGACTAAGACCATCAAAAAGTGGTGTTAAGTCTCAAGACCAAGACCGGTCTCGAGTACTAAAACACTAGCCGACGTCATTCGTGTTTTTTTTTTTTCTATTGTCCAATCAAATGAATGGAGAGACGGGCCCTCAGTTGTGGTGGCGGACGTTTTCAGTTGCTGGATTGTCCGGAGACTGTGACAAACTGTCCCGACTCATCTTAAAATAAGACTTGAACCGACCATCATTAAGATGAAGCTCCTGGACCAGCTGGTGGTCCGACCAGCGGTGTCTCCTCTTTCTGAGGCTCTCATGTGCCCACCCGGATCTCCCTTGCTCACCTCTCACCCTCAAACAGTGCCAGAGATTGTCAAATTTTTTTTTTAAAGCAGATGTTTTTAGCAACAAAAGACTCAGACCTGTGAGTTGTGATCAGGTTTCTGCGAATATGACAGTTATGACTTAGCAGCAAAACAAAGATTACAGAGCGCTGGCGCCATAATCTTTGATTAGACTGACTGGAAAAAGAAACAAAAGAAACTGGTCTTTATTCAAATTCAACTGAGTTTTTTTTCCCGTTTTCAAACCTGCAAAACGCTTTCAGTCTGCTCGGGCCGTAGAAGGTTAAAGTACAAATTTGCAAGTGCAGCTACAAGGAGGGAGAAACCTGTTTGGTCGTCACATTTTAACAGCATAACTGTTAACTCTTGGGGAAATGGCATCCTTCACTCATTAAAATGTCAAATGCAGCACCATTTTAAATAAACAAGTAATAAATTACCACTTCTTTTATTAATTTATAAAGCCCAAAAGTGTTTAATCCAAATAACAAGTGTGTGTGTGTGTGTGTGTGTGTGTGTGTGTGTACCAACGCTGCCTTTTGATCCCAGGTGAACTCCATCCTGCAGCAGTTCCATGACAACCAGGGTCACTACGGCCAGGGAATCTGCCAGCGAGCGATCTCAAAGAGCTTCTACTGGTCCACCATGACCCGAGACCTGGCGCAGTGGATCTCCAGCTGCCACACCTGCCTCAACAGAACCAAGAGGAAGTGGCTCCGCTGCAGCGTCACCGGCTGCACCAACTGCTGCGGGCCGGTGGAGAGAGGCCTGGGCCTCACCTTCCATAAGTATGAGTCTTCTAGTTACCCTGCAGGATGAGCAGGGAGCGGCAGATACTGTGGTTCGATAGCTAACTAGCTGATATTTTCATAACAGAGAAACAGTCGGATTAAATACTGACTTTGCATTAGAAACAGCCCAGAGCTAAAATCAAAAGCATACTCTTTTCTGACATTTATTCCTGTGTTCAGTTCAGTTTTCTTTATAATATTATTATTTTCATTCTTAATAACTGCTGCAAGTTGTCTTTACAAGTTTGTCAAGTCCACCAATTTAAATAGGCTACAGGTCGGTGTGCGCAGGATCTGACTGAGCATATAGATTACGAGAAGAGGTGTTTACAGCCAGCCGTCATGGGCTTCAAAATGCCAACCTGACCTGGCAGTAGAAATGAATATTAAATTATATTGTGTCTATAAATATATATACTGTAAATGCAGTATAAACTAAATTCAGATCAATTGTTAGCATTAGCTTATTGCTAACTATTTGCCGCTTCTCAACTACATCTAAACCAGTCATGTTTGCTTTAAATTGAGCATTCTATATATAACAAACAACTTCATGTATTTAACAATTATACAATATGTTCATGCAGGTCACTCCAAACACCTAAACTCTACAAAATCTAATTCTTTAAGTTTGTCTTTGCTCAACAAACTCAAACCGCCTCCTTCCCCCAGGACTAAGCTCAGCGCCACGGGTGATCGTGCTTTCTGATCTGATGCTCCTCGGATCTGAAATGCCCTCCCGACCATCAGAGG
>NW_024043752.1:0-13627 GCF_014851395.1 Micropterus salmoides
CAGGTCTCTCTAGCATCATCCATGAGCACGTTAAGTTTTATGACTATGTTACTACCATGTCACATTTTGTATTGATGTAACTATGAATTATTTGAATACCTAAACTGAGACAGTTTCAGTAGTTTGATACAAAATATTTTTATTACAACAAAAAGAACATGTCAGGGGATGACCAGAATTTGTTACTGTGCACAGGGAATAAACAAAGCTGTATATACAGAGGCTCAGTTCCCCAAATGAACACATAAATGCTTTGGAATTAACTCTCGTTTTCAACAAGGTGGTGTGGTTAATCATAATAAAATCAACAAATCCATTATTTTTTCAACAATCCCATTACTAGGAAACAGTGTCTTACCAGGAACTTCAAGGAGTTTCATTGTACCTAAAGCCGTCCCTGCAAAAGTACAGTATAAACATTTAAGCACATTACATAATGAAAGAAGACCAAACCTCGAGTTTGTCTACCGATATTAGACATTAGTTCAACTTCTGCCGAAATGCCAGCACTGATTAAGAAATGAGCTGACTGTTAATATTATTATCCTCATTAATACTGGCCAATACATCAACCACAAGTATTTCTAGTCATTGTAACCGCCAACCGCAATTATTCCCAGTCCACCAAAAATTTCAGGGAGTCAAATCATGTGTATACACATTTGACCTTTTAAAATGTAAGAATGTTGGGTACAATCCCAAACATTGAAGCAGCCAAGTATATAAAATACAAAGAAAAAAAACAGCACCTGAAAACATTCACAGCAAAAATATCAAGGCTCTTCCCCCTGAATTTATAAAATATTTCTTGATTGGACTTCCATACAGTGATGTTCAGAAATATGTATGTCAAGAGAATGTACCATGTGTCACTTAAGATCCCTCTGTACAAAAAAACAGTGTCAAATGTAAAATGACAGTGGAAGGAGAATGGAATGGTATATCTGAACATCTCCCCTGGCTTTGCACATGTTTTCCAAAATGCTTTAGAGAACCGCAAACAGATTTGTTATCTGCAATGAACAAATTAACATTCAAACCCATGTCTCAGTAATGGACACTTGTTGGTGGACAAGATGAGGTTTCTTATTTATACAATGTCTGCAAATAATAATATGTTCAGTTGTCTCAGTCACTGTCTGAAGATTCACTGGAGCTGGAAGAAGAAGATGAGGATTTGTGTTTCCTCTTTTTTTCTTTCTTCTTGTGATTCTTCCCCTGTTCCCTTTTGTTCTTTTTGCTTTTCTTCTTGTGGCTTTTCAGTTTCTTTTTCTTCCTCCTCTTCTCTTCGTCAGACGAGGAGCAGGACCTGCTGCGTTTCTTTTTCTTCTTCCCGGTCTTCTCATCACTCGATGACGATGCAGACCTATGGAGTAAAGCAGCAAAAACACATCACTGAAAGGACACAAACCTGTAAGATGTAAGCAAACCAATATCTGATTTCAAAAAAAGTAGAGAACTGCACAGAAATTCATGTATTCATGCAGTAAAAGAATCACTGACTTATCAGTACATGTCCGATAGATACAGTATGTTTACATACATTGTATATATTTATTTATGTATATGTTTATCTTTTTGTTTCTGTTGTCAGAAGAATAGTATTAAAAAAAAAAAAAAAAAACTGATCTTCAGGACAGTGTGGAAAAAAGAACAGAAAAATTCCAAGGTAAGAAAATAAAAGTTACCTCTTTCTTGACATTCTGTCTCTGCTCTTCTTCTGTTTGTGTCTCTTTTTTCTGTCATCGTCGTCATCATGGGAACCTGCGCAGGATTGTAGACAGAACAATCAAGACACTTTTTACTGGAAAAGTAGTGCTCGTAATTTGAAAACAGCAAGTACACAATGAGACAATATTGGGTTCCCAAGACGAGATTTTAAGACTTTAAGTAATCTTTAACGCTGAATTATATGAAGATTTTGAGCATTAAACAGTTAATTTCCTGCATTTCCTGGGTGATTTTTTGCACCCATTTCTGCATCAATTATTGGTGAAAATGTTTTTATTTACATAAAGGGAAACTTTCAAAAAAATTAAAAATATACAAAACAGAATATTATGCAGTAAGGCTCTCAGGCATTCTGTAATGCTTACAGATATATTTGATATATATAGATTAATTTTTGTCATGCAATA
The DNA here is from genome assembly GCF_014851395.1 of Micropterus salmoides. Classification (NCBI taxonomy): domain Eukaryota; kingdom Metazoa; phylum Chordata; class Actinopteri; order Centrarchiformes; family Centrarchidae; genus Micropterus; species Micropterus salmoides. Next base: position 2,139 of record NW_024043752.1, read on the forward strand.
TCGTCCCTGCTGAGCCAACACATGCGGCTTTCTTCCCTCCTCTTTTGTTTGGGAAAATAACCTTTAAGTGTGCATGTGGCACCTTTTCACCTCAATGGTAAATTCATTCATTTTAATTCAGTTATAAACAGCTTGCAGTCCCAAACAGAGCAAGTTTGTGCTTCAGTTTTTAGATGTTTATTAAGCAAAACTACCAGTTATGTTTCCACTCGGTCACACTGGTTGCGACTCTCAGCGTGAGATGTGGGTTCACTTGATTACTACCACAGTGTACGCCGATGTTGCATCAGCTGGGTGGAGATGATTCGTGAAGTGAGACTATCATCCTACTACTACGTTTTTGTCTTAGTTTTAGTCCTCGTTATCAGTTATATATTTGTTTTTCACTGTGTGGGAATACTGATGTGTGGCATGACAGCCTGTGAAAGGTGTCAACAGCATGTGTCTCTTGAGACACTTTCTCTTAACGAGAAACTCCATCATGTTTTAAACCTCATCAAACCCCTAATGTATAATGTTAGCAACATTGAGACTTCATCAACTTGAACTTCGTGGGCTCATCTATATGCAATCGACAAAATCCACCTGATGAGTTCCAAAGGTGGCAGAATTAATCTGGCTTTTCTCATATTTTCCCAAATGAAAGTCTTGTGTTATAGTTCTGCCCAAAGGTTAAAAAATAAATAAATAAATAAAATAAAAAAAGGGATTAAGAGCACAATAGAAACTGTATCATGTAACAGCAGTAACTACAGAAACCCAGAGTCATCAGCATTCTTTCCACCTCTCTTTCGGTACAAAGCATCACAGTCCAATGCAGGCAATATTTTTGTTTTGTGGTGTGTATTAGCATCAAATACATTACTTCTGACGTAGAGTTGTCTTATTCTCACAATATCTTATTGCCACATGAATGTAAAACTGCTTAGTGAATTTGTAAATTAGTTCTTCCAAGACGATTTTAGAAGGACATCTCTTTCCTATTTTAATTACTTACTTACTCCCTTTTTGTATGATGAGGGAAGCATAGTTTTTTTTACCTCTGCGATGCTGGCCACTTCGCCCCAGCTTGTCAATGCGCTGAACTGCAGGAACATCCTCTTCACTCTCCTCACTGCTGGTGCTGCTTACATCCAGAACAATGTCTTTCTGGGGGTCAACTCTGACAAAGTTTCGGCACTCAAAGGTCAAGTGGCCCGCTGGAAAATGAATGTCCAAGAGAGAATGGATGAACAACTAAGGCAGGACAATTTTAATGTTTACTTTATTTTTTTAATTATAACTAACCCTTCCCGTGGCTATGAGGGAATATGAATCTGTGTACTACTGTAATTTATTGCTCCACTTCTTCATTTTTCTATTCACTATTACCACAAACAGTTGGTCTGATAGTAAGAGCTGCATAAGTTGTTCCTCTCTGAAGTTTACAACAGACTAACAAGCCCACCTTTACCAAGGGACTAATAGTAACACAAAAAAATGAACTTGCTATGAAAGTTGTGGGTCAAAGATTTACTTACGATATCCACATTTCTTGCACCCAGCTCTGATGTTGTCCTTATTGGGACCTGTGAGATAATGGCTTTTGGAATGAGTAATTAGGTTGTTTGTGCACACATGGATGTCCAATAACAAAATCATTACAATAATATTAATTAGATATTAACTGCATTTAAAGTGACTGATTCTTTGTGTTAGAGTTTACTTTAATTAAAATTAAAGCATACAAAACATGTCTGGAGTTTTGCTAAAATACTTCTTTGCTGAAGCCGACAACAAAATAAACCTTTCCTCTATGAGTAGGTTAATGTTAACAAACGTCAGGTAAGTTATATTTCTTTCTGTGGCACATAACGTTAAACATTCAGTTATGTTAACTTGCTGCGTATGAGTTGCTGCGTATGAGTTGCTGCGTAGCGTTAGCGACATTAACTTAACTTACAACACTACAGATGTAGACATTCGTGACGAAATATGCAATACAGTCTATTTAAGATGTGAAACTTCTCGTGTCTGGTGGAAGACACCGTTTAAAGGCACCATCGATTGTCAAAATGTTGTTTGACGGTCCTTTCACAGTTAACGTTAGCCTTATGGTAGCACGACTTTGTTAAACCACACCGTCACTCTGACTGCCATCACATGTTCCAGTGTAAACTACAGCCATATATTTGACAATGTAAACATATATATAACCCAAATCTACCACATACCTGGGTCTGCCATTGAATTATCCAGGATAAAGCCGGAAAAGTACAAAACTAAATAGTTTTTAGCACGCGAATTAACCTGTCTTCACTCAAAATACCGCCGACCGGAAACATTTGTTCTAGAAACTACTGGGATCCATCTTCTTCTTTTGTTCTTCCCCCCAAATCACTGGCGCATTACCGCCACCATCTGGACGGATGGAGTTTAGCGCAGTAGATTGCATTTGTTCCTTCAACAACAGCTTTCCAAATACATTTTAGTCCAGCAAGAATTGACATGTTCAATCATCAGTAGTTAGATCAAACAAACTAAACCTGAAACCCACAGTTTTAAATCTCTGGAGAAATCCTGTTCTGTGTTTGTAAGTCATGCAATTGAAAATATAGGCCAAAAAGCTACCATGATGCAGAATTTAGGACGAGTTCAGTTGAAGAGGCAACATTCTGCATTCACTCTCAAGTTTTTACTTGTATGAATTATGAATTTTATTATCTGAATAACTCATGTATTACCTGTTGGCGTGTTTTCAATGTTCATACGTTTATTTATGGGTATTACAGTTTTTCTCGATTGCTTAGACACATTTCTTGAAATTTTGCCTCTTTTTCTCGAAATATCTAAACACAAATCCACAACTTCTCACCCAATTCCCCAAAAATCCTATTTTCAGGTCAAAATGAAGCTTTCCACTCAAAGCCATTCAATCTTGCTGAAAAACCAAAGTTTGCCCTCAGACATATAGCACACAAGCCCTCAAAAACACACACACTACAACACAGTCTTACACACTGGTGAGATAAATTCAAACAATACTACAAAACTGGTTATTAGTAATGTTGCTTGTGGTTCTCCCCCTCGAAAACCTTTTTTACATGATGAACACAACAAAAGAAATAACAAATGTAAACATTTGCACATTTTTTATTCCTTACTGTACTGTACAACACCAAATAACAAATTATTCTGCCCCAGCGTCCTGTCTTTGGTCTGGGACAGGCCAGAGATTCTTGTTCTCCACCTCCTCCTCCTCTCCATACTCCTCCTCCTTTTCCCTCCTCCTGTTCCTCCCTCCTCATCCACCCTCCTCCTGCTCCGCCTCCTCCTACTCCTCATCTTACTCCTATTCCATCTCCTCCTCCAACTCCTACTGTTCCTCTTCTTTCACCTCTTACTCCTCTCCATACTGCTCCTGCTCCTCCTCCTCCTTCTCCTCCTCTCTGGTGTCCTCTACCTCTTCCTTCAGATTTCTCTGGATCCATTGTTTCAAAACTGAATGACCTGACTCTGGCCCTTTTATCTATCTATTGAAGCTTCTGATTGGTGTGTTTTCAATTTTGACTGTTTGTGTTTTCACCTGGGAGCTGTGTGCTAACTGAGCTCAACCTGTGCTGATTGAGTGAACAATACTGAATGTTAGTGTTTTCTCAATGACCACATAGTGTAGGCAATGAGAATTGAAGGGATTTGTATGTAGAGTTTAGAGAAATGGGTGTGCTTTTTGTAAAATGGAGTTATAGTTTTGAAATTTCAGTTTAATAGCCTGCTTATAGTGGTCAAGCAATTGAGAAAAACGTCTCAGGTTACGTATGTAACCCTTGTTCCCCGAGAAGGGGAACGAGACACTGCGTCGGTGACGACACTATGGGAACGCCTCTGGGCGTGGCAGGGCTGAACTATGAATGAAACTACTCCAATCCTATTGGTGTTGCTAGAACGGTAGCGTGTGACGGCGTAACCGGAGGCGTATATACAGTAAGCATGCCGGCACACAGGACACATTAGCCCTTTTCTATAAAGCAAGGCACTCCAGGCGGGGTGAGGTGTGGCGGACCGACGCAGTGTCTCGTTCCCCTTCTCGGGGAACAAGGGTTACTTACGTAACCCGAGACGTTCCCCATGCGAGGGCACCCACTTAGGCCACACCGAAACCCCGCCTGCCCCCAGCGTGCAGAACCTGACGGCACGACTAGGAGGGAGAGCGCACGGGTGCCGGGTGCAGAAGGAAGGTCCGGACTGTAAAACCAGATGAAAGTGTGAAGGGTGGCCCAGCCAGCCGCGTCACACAAATCCTGGAGCAACGCCCCTGCGAGGAGGGCCCTAGAAGCCGCCATGCCTCGAGTAGAGTGCGCCCTTACGGCCATAGGTGAAGGCAAACCGCGCACCTGATAGGCCAGGGAAATATTCTGAACAATCCAGTTGCTGATGGTGTGTTTACAAGCAGGGAGCCCAGCCTTGGGGGACCTGAAACACCAGCAACTGGTCTGCTTTCCTCCACCAGGAAGACCTCAGAGTGCCACAGGCCAGGGCGGGCCCTTTAGGAGCGATATTATGTCAGAAAACCACACTCGGGCTGGCCAGACGGGGCTACTGACAGTAGGCTGACACCGTCCTGACGGACCCCCTCCAGAACCCCTGGGGGCAGAGCAACTGGGGGAAGAGCATACAGACGCAGCCTCGGCCACGTCTGCACCATGGAATGAAGCGAGGGTGGGAGAAAGATAGCTCACGAGCGCTTCCTCCACCCAGTTTCTGTCATGCTGCTGTAGTCCAGCAGAGGGGAACTGTAAGATGCCTCATGGGCATGGGGTTTTCTAAAACAATATTTTCCGATGCTTTGTTTTTTGTTAATTGAAGGCAGCCAGAGTCATGGAAAATGTTGAAACACGCGTGGGAGCCTCGAGACATGCCCTGATCATAATAATGTCTGTGACTGTGACACACACAAACACGCAATCTCACTATGGGTCTTTTGATCATGCCATCTGCCTCAGTGACTGTTCTGCCAGAATAATTACTGTAATTCCCTTTATTTACTATTAATAAACATTATTACAGTCAATGTTACCTAGTCAGCTGATGCCTCATGATAAGCAGCCTCACAGCTCTGCAATTCCACTCAACCAGAGGACTTTGATCCACTACACCTCACCCTTTTTTGTGCTCTTGTAGTTTTGTTGTCCAAAACACACAACCTTACTCTGCTTTTGAGAGAAATGCTCTATTAACAGCCGCTGACCATGTACCTGCACTTGTTGTCATGAGATGGATAGAATCCCAGAATATTGAGCAGGATTTGTTGCAGGTGTGATGTTTTTGCATTGGGGCAGGATAAAAATAACTGTTCTTAACATTTTAGCCCCTTTGTTTTATTATCACTCTGTATTTTAAGCCTTTCTTTTCCCCTATGATTGATTGATTCCTCTCCATGACTGAAGTGAGGAAGTTGCTGAGAATCAAAGATTTAATTCTGCTGATATAGATAAAGGGAAATGTTATTGTCATATTAGCCTTGAAGTAGAGTGTTCTGTTTTAGCGATGCTTGCATTTTAATTTAAATTTTCAAACAAAATACATTCATTGTTGTATTTCCATTGTATATTTTAGCACAGTAACCTGTCTCATCTGAAAAGTTAGCATTACAGTATCCAGCTTTAGAAAAGCCTCCAGGCTTTTAAAACAGACCCGAGTTACCATATCTGGGCTTGCTGTTAAGAAGCATCGATTATTTAACAAGGCTAAGATACGGTTCAAATGAGCTTGCTTTATCTCCCTGTCCGCTATTTGCCTCAGGAGAGATTAAAAACAAGATTGTTTGTCAGGAACCTGTGCAGATTCCTCACTGTAAAGAGAAATTAAATTCACTTTTCAGCCACTGGAAGGTGCAAGGAACACTGACACAAGAGCTTTGAAAGACAACCTTTGTTCATTTACTATTGCTGTGGCAGTTCAGAGACTCAAGGCAGAATAGATACAAAAAACAACAAATGACACAATTTCATTTGTGCTTTGAGGAATGTGAGTTTACAAGTCCAAGACAGAAAACTGAATGACACACGCTCAATAGTTAACAACATTTAGATATGAGGGACTCATCTGTTGGCTAGTGTACATGTAGTGTATCATTTTACATTCACTTTAATGGATTGACTCACAAACTGTTATTCCAGATGTCTTTTTTACAAGTTTCATTCTTATGAACTGCTTTCACTCATATATACCTCTGTCTAATTTTTCTACTTAAAAACTTTGCTTCAACTAATTCATCTTCAAAGCTTTATTGCATTTCAGTCTATGACCCAAAGGTACCCAAAAAACAAAATCACAAAACTGAGAGTTATCGCCTTCAGCTAATTGAGGGGCTCAAAGTTTAGCTTAAGGCTCTTGCAGACTACGTGGCTTTCAGCGTCGGCCGATCGCCATGCTGTTCAGACTACACAACTTGCCGTCTTGTGACAGGAGTCTTGAAGTCGTTGACTTGAAAATTGAAAAACTGATGCAGTAGATATTAACATTCAAGTAACATAATTTAGTTGATTTATTTTATGAAATGAAATGTTGAGTGCACCGTTTTGAATCCAGAGTAGGCAACTGCTTATGCTACAAAGCATTGATACATAAAAGTGATTCTACGTTCCTAGAAGTATCACTTGGTACTCATGATTACTTTTCAGTTTATTGTAAATGCCACACTTTATAAAAAAATATTGCAAGCATGTAGAAATGAGCTGGTTGGTTAGTATGGTTTTTTTTTGTTTTTTTTTTTACACATTTTGATCTTTCTGATCCTTTGAGCTGAATCTGCTCTGTTAACCATGCAGTGAAGGTCACCATGGTGATCTAGCTCAGTTAAGAGTGAGCCAACTTTGTGATGCCTGAGAAAAACTCCAAAGTTAGCTGGCTTTGTGATCCAAGCATAGTATATTTAGGATTAACATCGACAAGAAAACACACTAAATGCTGATTTTCTACCTGTATTTTAAACAGTTTAATTAAATATACCTCAAATTGGAGGGGGACTGAGCCTTTAAGGAGGGCTTTATTGGTAACTGCTGACAGGCTGGTTCACAAACTTGTCTACATTTCTGCATCATAAAAAAATACCTGACAAAGATAAGACTGTGGTAAAACATTCCTCAGTTGCTATGCTGGTGCTATTTTCCTTTCATCCTTACCCGAGCCTCGCTTCTGCAATGTCTGTCCTCCGTTTTGCCTTCTCTTAAGGGCTGACTTCATAAAAAACATAGAGAGTGTTATTTGTGTAAATGTAATGTCCTATTTGCCTCTGAATTTGCGGCAAAAATCAGTCCCACTGTATTTGACGTGCTAGAACATCTATGACCATGTAATCCTGAAGTTTGTGATACACCATCATTAGAAATGGTATAAATGTACATTAATATGGTTGTGCTGAGTCTTCCTCTTTTCTCTGCAACCTCTGAGTCCCTAAACATTTTTGATTTGTTTTTGTTGTTTCTATGGTGCAACTTAACATAACTATTTAAAATGTGACAGCAAACCCTTACCTACTTACACAACTACTGAGATGAGACATTGTTGAAAAAGAAACACAACATAAAAATGTTTAGAAGCACTCAACAAAAACACAGTTATACATACATGTGCAGAAACAGAAGGGTCATGATCAAAGTAGTTTTCATTCCTTGATGGGGTTCATTAAATTCCCCAGTTGAGATAAATCATGGCCTTTACACATCAAGGTCAACTTTTTTGGAAAATGGCTTTTATTAAGTTTTGGCAACGTGTTTATGAGAAAAATTGAAAACAAATGATTGAAACAATCTGTACTCCACGGGGACGCTCCACAGTCAAAGTTAAAATATATTGAAATGTAGCAAAGTTAAGATGCAATAAAAATGTTGCCAGCTTTTGCATGCATTCAGATTCATTATTCACGTCAAACACAGCTTCAAACAGTGGCCTCACACAAAGTACTCTGGTGGTTCCTCCAACCTTTTTCCCACCCTGAATGTTGTCTCTCAGTTGTTTGTTACCCAAACAAGCATCTGGAGAACTGGGCTTGGGGCATGGGATGTTTAGTTATGAGGGACTTTTTCCCACAGAAAAAAAAGCAAGAAAATAAAACCTTTTGTGCTCATTCATCTACATCAATTAAGATTTTTTAATCAAAAGAAGCAAAGCTCTCATAAAAGATTTGTAAACAAGATTACAAATTTACAGAAATGCTAGTAGCTCTGTAAGGCTATGCTTCGGTACAGCGGTGCTTCAAGTTAAAAAAAACATCTTACTTTAGAATGTTGGCATGGTAACACTTCATAATTAGCACTATAGCTAAGGATGATGGGAATGGCATTAATTATGCACGTCATAAACCAAGGAATTGGACAAAAAAATGTTAAATGAAAAGTTAAGTTAATACTGAAATCATTGCAATTCATCCTGACGGGGAGATTAATGTGTGTACCAAATTTCACAACAATCCATCGACACATTTCACTACAAACTAAAAGGGTGAACCTCGTGGAGGTGGGGGATCCAGTCTATCCCGAGAGCCACATTGCTAGCATGCATACAAATTTAATGAAATCTTGAGAAATCTTGAGAGTTGCAGATAAAGACTGAATATGCATTCCAAAAACAGATAAAAATAACGTTGGGACATTTATGTCGCCTCAGTAATTTCTTTCTTCTGGATCAGTGAAGGTTGAGACCTCTTCACTAAGTATTTATTATATATAACTTGGTAGCTTACTTATTTATTGTTGATTGCATTTAAAATGCAAGTGAAGTGCCAGAGACTGAGAAGAGTAATGTTAATGCAGTGCCTATGGGTCAGTGATGAAACTCATTCTTTACTTAAAACCCTGTAAATGGCAGATTTATCTACAGTACATGCATTCCCCGGGGTGGTCCAGTGAGTTCCCCAAGAAATGTCAACCCCATGCTTTATTGGCAATCCATGCATGAGTGTGACCTGAATGCCCAGATTGTAAATGAATAACTCCAAACGAGCTGAATAAAAGAAGCTGTCCGTCTCATAGCAGTTTTCCTTGTGCTGCTAACAGGCCCAGTCTGGTCAGCACCTGGCGGACACTGAGGACGCTGCTGAGGATGTTTTTGGACAGAAGCCTGCCTAGGAAAATAAACCTACGTCTGACCTCAAGCGCCAGTTGCCGAGTCTCCGACCTCACCACCTAACACAATGTTCCTCCCACAAACACGAGCATCACGCCTGGGTGGCCACGTAGGAAAAGGGAACTCTTTTGGCATCCTTTCAAAAGAGCAAAAAAAAAGCTAGAAGGGCAATACTTTTATTTTTTAATTTTATGCTTTTCAACCACACTGATTTGACTCCTATTAAACATTAATCTTCTTGGCCTTCATTTACATTGACTTAGGCTAAAAAAAATCAGTTTGGGGAATCTTTTTGCACATCCACACACGTTCTTTGGCAACTGCTAGCCTATTTCTTATGTTTCTGCCTGGTCTTCTCCAAGGTCTTGCCAGGTAAGGCAAATAGCAGCTGGGATGGATTTGTTTTGAATGATACTTCTGTATGCAGTTGGAGTGTGGATCCCCCCTCCCCTACCTCCCCTTCTCCCTCATGACCCCTCACCCCACCGTGCCAAATCTTTCTGTGCATGTGTTATGCCTACTGTACTGAGGGGTCTTTGATGTGGAGAAGATCTAGGGTAGGCAGAGTGCTTAGTTGAGTGGGAGGCGAGGATTGCGAGGCAGGTATGCCACCGTTGTGCGTGTTGATTAAGTCTTGTTTTCTCCCTGAATACAAATGTATCTCTCTGGATTTCCATAGTTTCCCACATAATCCTGGTTTTCAATCAACATTTAGCTCATTAGTACAAGTTTATTTTCACATGCCTGTCAATGTACAGCATCCACACTTCTTTATTTCCCTGCATTCCTTAAACCCTTTGTCCCACTTTGACTCTTCTGAAACAAATTCAGACATTTCCTGCTGCAAACTACAAAGCCTCAACCTGTGTGAGTTGCTGACAGATGTGTCCACATTGGATCGAGAGAGAAAAACACTTTGATTCGATGCATTGTGAAGGAAAAAGATGGCAGCGTGGGGAGGAAAACAGTCCCGCTCTCTGATTTGATGGATATTTCTGACGCAAACTTGTAAAAAGGTGAGTGCTGGTGTGGTGCTGATGTGTATGTCCAAATAAGTGTGTTTCCCTCTCCTCTTCTGCCTCTGACTCAAACAAAAGATGCAAGCCAAGGCTACAAAATGGTAGTGGTGGAAGGAAAATAACTTTTTGTTTTCCATCATTCATTTATTACTTGTCTGGATACCTTGGAGGTGAGAGACTTTGCACAGCATTGTTGCAGAACGAGGCAGCAGAAGCAGATTGTAGTCGCAAGGCAACTGGACTCCCAAGAAAACAGAAGAGGTGAAGACAAAGAAGACAATCAAGGAGAGGAAAGTGGAGAGAACTATTAGTGTTGGGAATAAGAGTTTAATAAGTTTGACAGCTGCAAGATGATACTATTGATAAGCTTACTTCTCTTCACTGGATGTGACTGCACAGGTGAGTCAGAATTTTATATATGTGATAATGCTAAGAGTACAAGAAAAAGGGTGATGGTTAGCAAACCACAGCCACACAGCAAATTTTGATGTGGGCACCATGTGCCCATGAAAGCATTTTTTTATGACATGATGTCAAATGCAATATATTCTTCAATGCACACAGTAAAACTAGAGCTATACGCCTGAATATGAGTTTACTGCAGTTTACTTTTCCATGTCATTTAGGTCTGAAGTCAGACATAACAAACCATGGACAATTATGACACATCACACAGAGAGGCAGGCAGGCATGTTTGAATTTGCACACACACACACACACACGTCGTTCTCATACATTCTTTCCCTCTCAGCTCACATGTGCTCTGCTTCTTGCTAAACCAGTCTCTTTAATTTACTCTCTCACCATTTCACACACCATGCATACATGCACACACACCTCTATATCTTAATTAGGCTAAGCTCCATATTTCCTTTATGAGTCCAATTAAAAACTAAGAGGGCCACTTCTCAAAGCTGTCAGGCTGTTTGATGTTGAGGTAGCAATCTCTTGCCATAGCTGCTGTGAGCTGTCTCGAGACAGGACAGGGTCTCTCCATACTTCAGTCCTAATTGTCCCCAATTGAGTTGCATGCTAGCAATAAAACCTTTTATGACTGGACTTCCAACGTTCTGAGATGGATCTCAGTCAGCAGTGCTTCACATAAAAAGGGTTACATCATTTACAGTACTCCTTAAATTGATCTAGATATATTCTTCGTCTGTGGATGTCACTCTAAAAGTGTGTGCTTGAGGGAAGTGGGGTCGTATTTGTGACAAAGCCAAAATAGATCACAGCGCATCATTGCAGACTTAGTTTAATTGTTCCAACAGTGCTGTCTCTGCTTTTATTCTCTTTTGGATCTGGCAGTCTCTCTGTCTCTTGAGTCTTTTCTTTTCCCTTCTGGATTTCTGACTCTTCCTTCTT
>NW_024043753.1:0-9425 GCF_014851395.1 Micropterus salmoides
GAGCAAATTTGCATCTATTAATCCCCTTCCCCCACCACTCTGCAACCCGCCCCATCCACTGCTGTCCATTCAAAACGCAATCAGACTTGCCACTAGCAAGATTGCCCAGCAATATTGCTCAAAATGTTACCGCCATGTATCATCAGCTTAAGACTACTCATGAAGAACAAGCATTCACGTGAGGAGCAGAAAGCAACGGCGACAGAGGCTAGCAGCAGAAAGGTTTTTGTTTTTACAAGTAGTGTACGCTATTTCATCACTAAATACTCTTTTGAGAGGTTTTGAGGCATAAAATCAACTGTGTAGAACTTGAACATTGGCTGTTTTACAAAAGTTGATGGCGAATCCAAAATGTGCTTAAACGTTTTCGGGGTTGAGAAGCTCCACAACCGCCAGGTTAGTGGTGCCAGCCGGCTGGCCAGTCACACCCACAGAGCCCTCTGGTCTCAGTTACAGACCACTGTAGCAGCAACAGATGAAAGGCCACAACTGTAAGATAGTTTCAATATTCGTACCGCTGTTATTCCGTCGTTAGAATCTGAGTAATTGTGTAACATTTTAAAGTAAATCAAGAAACTTCTGCTGGTGATGTAGCCTACAGAACATTCTCCACTTATCAAACTTACAAGCACTTTGGAAAAATAAACTACAGAAGTATTATGAAATTATTCTAAATAGACATTACATTGTTAGTGTACAGTTGTGGTTATAGTAGTTACTTTTAATGTGCTTTTATTTATATAGTTCCAAAGCAAAAATCTTTGTTAAAAAGTTAAACGTTTTAAAGTTAAAACCTACTTGGCAATACATCAAATTGTGAGCTTATTGTTTTGGGTGATAAAGCCTGGCTGTTATCTTGGAGCAATAGTTATCTTCTCCATAGTTCTTTGCATTCTTGGTTTTGAGGTCTCATGGATGATGCTGGCTAAGAGAACGCTCTTTTAGTTGTGTTAGCAAACACGTTAAGTGCAATAATAAATCAGTGATTTATAGGAGTATCCTACGCTGTCTTGTGTCTTTCCCTATTTTTCCCCTGCCGTTGATTCTGGTGTTCATTCTGAATAGTAAACCTTGTTCACTTAATGGTAACGTTAGCTAGTTAGGTTTAATTTGGATTAGGGTTAGGGGTGACAAAAATAATTGTGACTAGTCAACTAATCAAATAAATAATTTGACTATGAAAATAATTAATTGTGGCCCTAGTCTTGACACAGCTTTACATTGTAGATGCATTATGAAGGATCTTTTCACAGCCCATATGGACAGGAGAAATGATTACATCAACCAGTATCTCATCGACCAGTATGTCACGTGCATGCTCAACATGCACGTGACATATATCTATTGTAATAAGACAAACCTGAAAAAATCTGAACTTGTCCTTTAAGCATCCACTTTTCACATTGCAATTGGATAGAGTGATGGAAACTTCACTATGAGAGATTGATGTGCTGTTCCCTCTTTCAACATTCACTCCTCTATCCCTCTCCCTTGTCAATAACCATCTGTACATCCATGTCTGCAACAGATACTGACATGATTTCTTTACCAGATGTGTGTATTCAGTGCTGAATACCCAACATTTCACAACAATTGCGATGTGAATGTTTTTTGGCCTTGGTCTGCGTTGGTTGGCGTTCAACTTTGTATGATCATATATCAAAGATTTCCCAATTTAAGTTTGTTTGCTTCTTGAAATTCTTTGTCTGTGTGCTTTGTAAAATGTTTTTTTTAGAGCTGAAGAAGTAGCCCTAGGACGACAGGCATCATGTTAAAATGGCCAAGCAGCAAAAAATGTCACCAAAAAGCACATTCTGCATTACTTTTGATGGAGATCCGCCTTTTAACAAGTTCTCCTTTTAAGATCTTTTCATATCATAAAGAGAGAAAGGGCAGAAGACAGCAGACAAAAGAACCCAAATGCAGAGACTTCACTTCTCCCTTGAAGATGTTAAAATTAGTGTCTTAAAAAAAATCAAAGGCTCAAACATTAAACGCTGAAAGATGCTTGAAATGTCGACACTGCAGTGTTTTAGAAAAAAGGACATAAGATGAGAGATACTTGCAACAGACTTTGGTGTCACTTCAAAGTCTTGACTTTAAGAAAGTAGGCTAATATAATACTGATATGAGAATCTTTACCTGGCTCTGTTGACCTCGTCTGAGGCTTCTGACAGTCCAGCCACAGATCCTCGGACCATGCCTTCACACCATGGGGTAAGGGGGGCTGCAAGGGTCTGTGGGTCGAGGGGGCTAGGTTTGACGTGTAACCCTGGAGGTCGTCTTTGGTCTCTTGCTCTGTGATGGCCTCTTTCTTCTCTTGTTATGCTCAGAAAAAGATGGCCGCCTTTGAACTCCACAGTAGCTATAGAAACGGCTGGAGTTCCTCCACTTTAGCGCTTGGCTGTCAGTGTCTGACTGGGCCGTCATGATGGGCCAGCATCATTAGAAGCCAGCGCACACAGGACACACATTGACACATTTGCTGACACAGGGTATATAAACAAGGCCCTGCAGAAGTGTGTGTGTGTGTGTGTGTGCGGGTGTGTTTGTTTTTAGGGGGGTCATTTTAATTGGCTTGGCCTACGAACTTACGCGCAACAGAGAACCTATGAGCAACAGAGGCCTGACGTGTTTGGATTACTGAGAACTCACTTTTTCAAGATTTAATATTTTGCTAACAAAATAAAACTTCCATGCCTCTTGTAACCGTTCTATGCTGAATCAAGGGCAAGAATTCACGGCAGTATAGTTAAGTTCCTCATAGTTTGAGTCATTGCTGCCATAGGTGAAAGATCAAAGGTTACCATCTGCTGTGTGGCACGATAATGACAACTGAGATCAATACATTCATTTAATGTTGCTATAAGCACTTGACATCTTCAGCTTTGTGTTCCCTCGCAAGCCAACTGAATCATAAAACCTTTCTCCTCCTCTAATTTTTTGTAAAGACTTTAATTTTCTAGTCTCTGCAACTTCAAAGAACTGACGATTCGCAAGTCCACATCCCTCCGAGCACTCCGTGAATCTCCATTCTTTCATTTCGACGGCCCCTTCAGTAAATATGTGCAATCGCCCCGCTTTTCAAACAGATTCGTTTCTCATGTATTTATTTTAAATGAATATTATTAGCTGGCCTGGCAAGAAAAGGTTCTTATGCTAATCCACAAGAATCGCAGGCATTTCCATTTAATGCCTACTTATAGGCCATTCTTTAACGACTATTTGCCTCACAGTCTTAGCAAATGAGCTCTGCACCCTAGACTCCTCTGCGCTCATAATTTCATTGGAAAGAAGAAGACCCCCTCCCTCCTCTTTTTACTTTGATCCCCGAATGTGTTTTTGAATCTGCTGGTTGTGTATTCGAACATCAATGGAGACGCGGTTGCAAGTGCTTGCTTTCATTATTTTTCAGAGATAAAACGAAACAACAGAGGAATGGGAGGGAACAAGGGGGGGTTGGTAGGAAAGGGGGAGACGGCATGATGGGAGGAAATGAGGCTGGGTAGGTGACTGTCCGGGACGAGCATCACATTGCCGGAGAGACAAAGCGTGTCAATGTTGAGTCACATCCTTATCAGATTGTATGCCCTGCTTATTAAAATCGCTGACCTCCCTGCCAACCCTGCCATAACTCCTGCTCCCTTCACTGTAGCTCTCTGTCTTTCTGTACAGTCTTATCTGTGGGCTCTGTGAGTAAAGAGACAGAGATATCTGTGTCTGAATTCTTTCATATGAGAGGAAGGTGCTGCTGCAGCCTCGCTCCAGCCACCAGTCTCAGATGCAGTCATTTTTAGTCACTTTTTGACCATTCCCATCTCAGTGAGGCTGGAATTCTTGGTATTTCAACCTAGAAAAACAAATTATTTGAGACGTCCACCTCAGTGTTTGACCACTGTCAGTCCAAGAAAGGACTGCAATAATTTTTGACCTTCAACTTGAATCCTCTGTCCACCTCTAGTGTGACATCCTGCACTGTGACTGTGGCGAAGGCGGATTGAGGCATCCCACCAAGGTATAATGAGTGATGGGGCTTCTTTGATTCATGGAAAGCTTTCATCTTCAGTCAAGGCCTCTACCGGTAGACTGCACTTTCTCTCTTCCTGTTCTTCTTTGTCTCTTGCCTTGATGTTTGACAGTGACAGAGATGGAGAAAAAGATCTTTAATATGTTCCCCATTCGACTACCACTCTCCTCACTGTGACGCTCACAACATGCAGGGCCTCCTCAGGAGAGAAGGATGTGGGATGAAAGTGATTCATACGCACACAAAAACACGCAAGCATGCACACCGAGAAAAGAAATGTGTGTGGGAAGTGATCAGCAGTGCGTTAGCACCAAAAAAACCCTACATTTTGGGTCAGAAAGTAAGCAGCAAGCGAGTAAAAAATAAGCACAGGGTGATCAATACAGATGAATCATGTCAGTGACTCCATGCAGCCTGTTGAAGCTATGGAAAAAGGAGGTTTTTTTAAGCAGAGCTGGAGCTGAAATCAGAAAGACTTCAATCACCAGAAAGAGGGATTTATTTTATTTTATTTTACTTGGCTTCCCATTAGCCACTATCAAGATAGAAACTACTCTTCCTGGGTCCGACACAAGTAAACATTACTTCATAATGTAAAACAAGCCCCAAAAACACAATAAATCAACAACAAAATTACTAATGACAATAATAACAATGACAACAAGTACCCACATTATATCTAAAAAGATCTGCATGCAGCTTTTTTTGTTGCGCTTAACTACACTGATCTTGTGAATTAATATTTGTAGATTTTAGCAGACAAATTACTGGTGTAACAGAAATAACCACAAATAAAGGAGAACACAAACACAATATATTTCAGTAATTGTAATACTAATTGTGATTTCTGGAATTTCTGAGGGGCCGTGAGGAGCAGCCGGCCTAAGTAGAGCTTAGCAGGCTGCTTGTTAAGACCTCTTTAGGTCTATTTAAAGAGATGGCACATCTGCCTCATGTTTGCCTTTCCAGGGCTGTAAAACCTGAAAAGTGAAAGGAAGGCGGACCGTGATTAAAGAGAGGGGAGATTGTCTTTATGAGATGCACACTTAGATTGTTTGAGCCGCAGATTTCAAATGAACAGCATGGGACCTGTACAAATCAACCTTCCCAAGTGTTTCTTTTTTCCTTTCCACTGGCTTTAGGTAATTGTCAAGAAACATTACACTGTTGTTATGGAAACTGAAGCACATGCAAGCACCTTAAAGCTGTATTATGCAATTTTCACATGTCGGTGGCCCCAAATAGCTTCAGTTGGAAGTTTGAGGACTTTGATACCTAAAAATTCTTTACAGCACAACACGAGTCTACTGCATACAGCACACTCACGTTTACCAACCAAGCTGGTACTTGCCACTTTAAATGGATGCTTTAAAACTCAAAATTGACTACTTTAATTAATTTGATACCTACATACAGTATTTCTTTTTAAAAGGCAGAAAAAATATGATTTTTTCACATTTTGATTCTCCACCTTTCCCAGTCATTATGACAGCAGCTCTATGGTCAGGCCTTTAATATTTAGATTAAAAAAAATATAACAATATTCTTTTCTTTACTGAAATGTATGAACAAAAAAAATCGCTAGACACAGATTTACATCATGAATCTGGTCTCCAACATGAACTGACACTGCTGAACTGAAACCACCTTCAACATGTGTGTGGTGTATTGCTGCTTTCTGGATCGATTCCGCTTCAAATCAAATCCAAGTACCGGAATTGCTTTTCAAGGTGTTTTGTGATTCTCTCTGGTTAAAAGTTGAAATAGAAACATGAATATCGTCTATTTTGGCATAAACATGTTGCATATTCTCTGTGTCTGGACTGGAGGCCGCATTATTCTTTTTAACGACGGTCAGGAAGGAACTAAGAAGAATGCAACAAGAATCCCTCTGTAGTTCACCACTGTCTCTGTGTCTGTCTGAACTTAACTAATCAAAGTTGTCAAATTAAAAATAAGCCTCATGCGTATAAAGACCTGAAATTGATGAGGGAGATGAGGAAGCGGCCCCTATGGGTCTACAACTATATCATGTGCAACCTTTGTTACATAGTGACTGAGGAGATCACAACACTGCCCTAAAGCTACCATAACTTCTTGACCCTGTAAAAAATAACCCCTATTAAAGAGGTTGTCTGTGATTTGTAATCCAACAAACACATGCACACAAATTCTAATTTAACTGAGGAGGAGATACTGGTTTCAGCAAAGCATCATCCTTAATTGTACAAAGAAATAGTGGAAAGGTGAAACAAACTGTTATAAAAGAGCAATTAGTAGTACTTAACTTCTTTTAGAACTTAATTGCATGAAAGCTCAGTGTTTCCTCTAGGATTTTTTTCAGCAGCGGGGGCAGGACAAACAGCCCCCCCGGAAGAAATAGTCACACTTCACAAAACCTTACAGTGTTGGATGGAGTTGTAGCAGCGGAGGTGAAGCAAAATTTTTGTCTGAATATAAAACCCCAACACAACATGTCTCAGCAACATTACTCGTGTCCATGAGCATGCGATGCACCTTCGATTAACTCAAAACTGCAGTGTTTTCCCAGTTTAATGTGAGGTTTAGATGAATATTTTGGTGTTGGTCGGGGGGGTTGGGGGTCCTCCCAATGAAAAATATGTAATTTCACATCATATTGGGCCATTATTTCCACCATATCGCTGAACAAAAAGTTGGAAAAGCTAGAGCAGATAATAAATAACCAACACCCAAAGATCAGTCTACTGGAGGAACTACAACCTTTAGATCTGGAGAAAGTAATTTGGTTGGTTCTGTTGCTCCACAGTGATTTTACATTGATGGCACAGCCTGTTAATATGACCTCAGAATCATTATAGATATGACTGTTCATGTTTGCCTTTTGTGTCTTCATTTTACAGCTTCTGACAATTATCTGTAGACATTAAAGGCAGGGTAGGTAAGTTTGAGAAACTAGCAAGAAACTGCTGCATTTTTGAAAGTATCCAACAGAGAAACTCCCACCCCCTCCCTTCTGTGCTCCTTTCAAAGCCACGCCCCCAAAACACGTGAACGCACGTTGCCAACTCTGCTGGAGGACGAGCACAGTGTAACGAGCGGAGAGCAGCGCGATGCAGCAGCGCGATGCAGCAGCTCATATCAGGGGTAAGAAAACATTTAACTTTATCGTTATAAAAATAAACAACTAACCCGGTTGTTAGTGCTCACTATCAAGCTAGCATATTAATAATGGATAAGTTTAAAAAGACTGACTTTGATTCAGTAACGAGCTGGCTAGCTAACTGTTAGCAACAGGTAGCTGTGCTAACAGCTGCGGTAACATTGGGCAAAGCTAAAAACAGGCTGATACACATTTTCTCGTTTCCATCATATTTTCATTATTTTTTAAATAAACATTGAAAATGATAAATGCCTTTTCTTTACACTTGCAGCATAAACAATCAAACAACTACATTTATGTCTTATGTCTCCAATAATGACATCCAAATGTGGTATAACACTTGTTTATTGTTATTAAATACTACTAAAACTACAACCTATATCAAAATAGATCATTTTAAACATCATTAAAATAAGTTTATACAGGAAGAGACAAGGTTTGTCCAGAGGTGTCCTGACTGATTATGAAGACAGTTCAGACTTTGCATGTAGCATCATATCGCTGCTGTGGAGATAATTAAATACATCACAGTCACCTCTCTGATGTGATTACCACATTTCATAACCAACCATATTACTTTTTTGATTTATATTTTGCTGTATCTAGCAACACAGTTGGGGCAGGGACACCTCACTGAACCCCATATTGACGGGGATCATCAGTTCTCCTGGTTCTGCTTCTAGGCATCTCCTCAGTAGTAGACAACCGTTGGAGGAGGAGGATGGCACTCTGGCCACCTTCAATGAGTACAAGCTCCACTTCCTGGACTTTTTGTTGTATACCTTGCTGTACCTGATAATACAGAAAGGAAGATCAGTTCTCCTTTCAGCTAGCTGAAACAGCTCACCTACAGCTAGATATAATTCATCGTCTCTACTCTGGCTCCTACACCAGCCTGCACTCGTAGCAACAGTTAGCTGAATGCTAAGTAGGTAGCTACGTTTGCTAGCGATGAAAGTAACAAATTACCATCAAAATGATAAAAGCCAGATTACCTGTCCAGCAGAAATAAAGCCACCACGGTGTAACTTTTCAGCCCCTTAGAGTTCCTTAGTTGTCAGTCACTATCGTTGAAAAGCCATGCAGATATTTCCTCCGGTCTGACCACTTGGCTCGTCAGGTCTGAGCGAGCTGACCGGGTGCGCGCACGGGGCAGCTCCTGTAGCAGCAGGGGTGGTAGCCATGGCAGCGAGGGAGAGTGACAGTCAGCCAGCCAATCAATGCATTCGGGCCGAATGGAACGAGTGGTTGTGTTTACTGCAGCGCTGAGAGGAACGATTTTATACCCTCTTTTTCAGTGCACC
This sequence comes from Micropterus salmoides, assembly GCF_014851395.1. Classification (NCBI taxonomy): domain Eukaryota; kingdom Metazoa; phylum Chordata; class Actinopteri; order Centrarchiformes; family Centrarchidae; genus Micropterus; species Micropterus salmoides. The sequence continues at coordinate 8,474 of NW_024043753.1, forward strand.
TAACTTTTTAATATGCATTGGTGTATATAGACAGTTTCAAATATGACAAAAAGTGTTTTAGAAGCAATTTGCCTACCCTGCCTTTAATATAAAAAATAGGCAACATGAGAAACCGCTTCCCTTCTGAGGTGCATTTTATTTGCACATTAAAATCCAAAAAAAAACGTCTCCTCATTAGCTTAAAAGGACTAGTTTGCATCACTAATTAGTTTTACTAACCTCAGCTCCTCTAGTCACCTCCATCCTTTCTTTTCCAAAACCATTTTTTCAGACTGAAAAATAATTGAATCAGTCTGTACAGGACAGAGCTGCAGGCTACTCAGTTTAGTTAAGTTTGTACCTGATGTTCTCAACATTGGACAAGTAGGCAGTAATGAAATACAGCTTCCAGTTACTTTCTATAAATTGAGCTAATGTTAAGTTACATAGCAGCTATGTAGCTGCTGGAGAAGCTTTCCTGCTCAGCTGCGCAGTCTGTAGGGGAGGGGAGATGTTAGCTAACTTAGCGCTAACCGGCTTCACTTTTCCAGCAGGGGGGAAAACAACAGCCTTTTCTTGGTCTTGAGAAGGTGACACACCGTAACAGACACTGTACATTTGCCAGAATATTTTCCTCCGCTCGCGTTCACCGTCACTTTCTGCCGCTCGGACAATCAAACACTCGCTACGCACCGCCTGATTCAGAGTTACGCTGCTCTTATAACACCATCTGTTACATATGTTCTGCATAGAACGAGGAGAGGAAGCGAGCCGAGTGCTGCACAGTGTGCAAGTGAAAACATTTGCAGCGCATAGTTTAATGATTGTTGGAAATTTTAGTAGCGGCGGTCGTGATTGGAACACTGAAGCTCATGGCTCACAATATTAGGTCATTATTAGTATAATTTTTTTGTCAACAAAAATTGCACGAAGAGGCAATGTGTTTATTGTCTGATTAAAAAAAACATGGATT
>NW_024043754.1:0-11601 GCF_014851395.1 Micropterus salmoides
CAGCCATGTATCCTTGGTAGCTCCATATTTATTATATCAATATCAAGGACGTCACTTTGTGTTAAAAAGTGGTGGGGACATAAGGGCTCAGATTAGGGGTGTGATGATACACCTAGTTCGCGAGATGTGACGATGCACAAAAGGGTCACTAAAAGAAGACAAGAAGATATTTTAACACTATTTTGAAGAAATATTCAACACTGAAAAATATGAGTTGGGGGTCTGTGGGTCTTCCCCCTGAAAATTTTGAGCGTTAAACACTTCAATTCCTGCATTCTGGAAAGGTTTTCTGCACCAATTTATGGTACAAATGAAACACAAAATTCAGGTGGCAGTGACAATTCAAAAGATAAAAATATAATGTAGTAATCAGTACCTTGTTGTTTTAATTTAAGTTACTTTTTTTGGACATTGCACCACATTTGTTTTTTCTATATTACAATGAATCACAGGTTCTTATTGTGCAAATAAACCCTTCTCAAATCATTTTCATTTCTTAGTTAACATTTCTTGTTGCAAGCTATTTTTCATAACATTTTTAACAAATGCTTTCAAAAAATGGAGATGGGGACAAAAGCAGCCATTTCAAAAATGGTGGGGACATGTTCCCATCGTCCCCAGTGTAATGACACCATGATCAATATGCATTAGGTTTTAGTCCATGAGCTTTTTGGAGCTATATGTGGAGGTTTCCAACGTAAAGCCAGCATCTTTTTCAATCTTCTGTTTTGTCAGTATGTTGATGAGATCAATGATATGTGAAGATTACCTCAGGATACCACAATAGATGATAAATAGTCAGTAACCACATCATGTGACAGTTCACTCATGTTTATTTTTATGGTTTAATAAGTGTGTGTGTGTGTGTCTGTGTGTGTTGTAGCTGACGATGATCTCCTGGCTGTTCTCCTCCTCCCAGCTGCAGCTGGCTGCTGGTCAATATTGACTCAGGGATCGAAGCAACAGCCACTTTGTGAGGGTGCATGGGGAGGAGGGTGGGGGAGGCAGACCTGCCATCTCTATGGCATAGGCGAAAACAGAAAAAGGATGCTCATCACATGTCAGCATCCAACAACAAATATACTAAATCCGGCACATCCGTAACACTTTTAAATATCAGTAGGCTCTTTTGACTTAAACAATGCACCACTTAAGATCCTGGAGATAAAAAAGGCTCTTGTACTGCAGGCATTTTAACTTGCCCACAGGTGTTACTAATAACATTAATGAAGCCATGACAGTCAGTCAGCAAACATAATACCAGGACCTTGAAACTGAAGCAGGTAAATTGAATTCAGCCAGCCTTATTAATTGAATTATTTACAACTATGTGTATGTTTTTCAATGTCTTCAGTTTCAAGGAATATATTTGTCTGTGTATACATGCTGTCAGATTTTTTATATATATTAGATTATAAGAAATTAGTTAAACAGAAAATAAAATGCTATGTCTGAAAGGTTCCTCGTAGGTTTTTTCATATATGTTAAATGCTGAGAGGATGTAGTCAATATTGTAGATATAATACTATGATATATCTCGGTGCATACATGTAAGACACCATTTGTGTTATGCTGATTTGAATTATTTGTCATTATTATTATATCATGTCAGATCTGAAACATCATAAAATATCCAAAACGCTTTTAGAAAGAATTTTCTTGAGTACTAATGCAGGCCAAAAGGTTGACAGCAGTGTCACAGTCAAACAGATTGACTCAGAGAAAGTAAATGAGCCAAAAAGCACACGCAGGCACATTGAGGCATGAAAAGAAAACTGCAGTCCAACACAGGACAACGCACCCTCACTGTCTGTTCTCGCAGAGCTCAACAAGCAGAAACTAGTTCACTTCTCTGAAATAAAACTTCCATTCTTTGTGAGTTTGGAGATTAAATCATTTGAGCAGGTACTTTCAGCATCATGTAATCCTTCCTGAAAACATAACTGTACCCAAATGTGTGCAAAGTATGAAGATGTTCTATCCATCTGTACCACATTTATTCCCTAGTTATGTATAGTGACTGTTAAACTTTGCATGACTCTGACACCAGCTCAGGACAGTTCCATACCAGTGGTTCATTTTGCATAGTTCTGTCATGAAGGCATAGAGGCATAGGACTCCTTTTGTTTTAAGTGTATAGAGCTAAAGGTTAGCAGCATGTGAAGCTTTCCTCTGGACCTCTGGTTGAACTCACTGCTGTCACCTAGTGAACGACGAGACAAACCTCTCAGAGTACATAAGGCAGGTAAGACTGACTATTATGCATGCACCTGCAAAAATGTTGTTCATTATGTTTCTTTTGGTCTTACCTGGTCATACCTTTATCAATCTATCAATTTAAATTTTTTTTTTTACTCATTCAAGAGATTTCATTGCGCTGGATAACCATGTGCACCTGTAGCATATAACAATGAAGTTCAATCACACACTCACATCCATGCGTAATATCACCTCTGACCTTATTTTCAGCAGACAAACTGTGCCAGGTTCATGTAAGGTGCGTCACCGTGCAATAAATCTACTGAGAAAAGAACATGAGTGAATCAGATCCAAGCCGTTTGCTGTTGTACTTAGTGGGAAGTCAAACACACACCTACAAGGAAGAGTTTGTGACGAATTATGGCACGATAAGAAATCCCTTTATTTGGATACGAAACTGGAATGCAGTTATCAGATATTTACTTTGTCCTCGTTAACATCAATATGCTATATGAAGTCTTTGTTGTGCTTTGCAAGAAATCAATCTTTGCATACTTGAGTTATTAAGACAAGAAAAGGCTTAAAACAGTCAGTCTCAAGCTATTAGAGTGTCACCCCTAGTCTCAGGTTGTAAGAGCTGCGAGATGTCCTAAAAAAAGAAGCATTCAGCTTCTTTACTGGAGTAAAATACCAGGACAACAATGTAAAAGTACTCCATTACATTCCTTCATTCTTACTTACTTCACTTCCTTAAGTAAAAGTACATAGGTTTCATCACACAGTATCTCATTTATGTCTGCAGACCATAAAACATTTTGTTCTAACATTTTGTTTTAAAACTATGAGTTAGTGATATTTTCAATGAAATAGAAATACAAACTTTCAATGAAAAATGCAGTTGTGAGCTGGGATACAATCACTCTACATGTAGACTGTTTTATAGTTATGTGTTTAAAGTTTTTCTTTGTGTGTGCGTAAAAATAGTGAAACAATATGTTTTACAGCGTTTAACTGTTCTATATTTACAGTGTGATAATCACTAAAGTGATAATCACCAAAGTTTATAAATCTTTATAGGCACAGGTGTATTTTTTTTATATTTTGGGTTCCTGGCAGCTTTCTTCTTAGAGTGATAAAATGAAAAGTCAGACTTTGAAGGAATGTGTAGACCGTCTGTATAAATTAACCAAATCAACGTGGACTCAAAACGCCTTTCTATAATGTTAGCAATGCATCATATTCAAGAGAACTATATGTAAAATTTGCAAGGTACAATATCTATAGCTGTCAGATTAATGTAGTGGGATTTAAGTATTAAGTAGCAAAAATATTAATACTTACTGTACTTACATGTACATCTAAAATAACCTGCATGAAGGTAATTTTGACTGCAACAGGACTGTTGTATTACATTGGATCAGTTTAGCTAAGTGTAAGATTTGTGTTTGTAGTTTTATATTATCTGTTGAAGCAAGTAAAAACACTGAGTATATTCAGTTAGAACCAATGAAAAAACTAGTAATAAAACTCCTCGAATGTCAAACGTGTTCCTACAAACCAGCAACCAGCTAAAATACATTTAGTCTCTCACAGACCTCACACCTGTATTGCTAAGCCAGTGATCAGACTCTGAAGCTCTGAACCAGCTAAGTGGGACACTCAGGGACAAAGGTGTACCTAGGACTCAGCAGTAGGCTACATGTGATCTTCGTCCATGGCTGCCTCCCTGCCCAGTGTTTTTCTTTCTCCTTGTCTGCGCAATTAGAGATTCAAAGTAATTACCTGCTCGGCTTCCTCTGTGATTAAACGGCAGGTTCACAGTAACCTGATTAATGCAGAGGCATGCACACCTGCCATTAGCAGCCATGAGAGGTGGAACGTTCTGACTGAAACCCTGCAGAACAAACACCACTGCTCTCAAGTCTGCATAACGCAGAATTACACAGCATGAGCGTAGACACTAAAGTGACAAAAATGCATACACAGGCATATACACTCACTGGTCTCGAATCACAATTATTTAGTCATTTTTATGCTATCAAATTACTTTTTAGCATTCAGTTACACTCCACAAACTGTATACGGGGTACTTTATACTACTCCACCACATTTCAGAGGAAAAATATTGTCCCTTTTATTTCACTACAGCTGTGTTTTGTAGTTACTTTGCAGATAAAAGATTTTACAGATAAAACTATGTAGTGATCTTACAACATTTGCATTTTTATAGAATAAACTTTACAACGGTATGTGACAGTTTAAATTAGCTCCAACAATCAACTTTAAAATGCTGGGTATCACTTTTTAATAAGTGTACTTACTACATACAGTACTTCAGATGCTTTAAGTTTGTTAGAAATGCCTTTGTTAATATTTAACTGAATTTAATTATCAATGCTTTGTAGATTTCCTTTTGATACTTTAACCCTGATGATCTGTTGGGGGTCCTGGAGACCCTGCACCCTCTTCAACAGCTCCAAAAAATATATTTAACATTGTAAGATCAGCTTGATGCACCATGGCGTTTTTTGTGATAATTGCTTATAAACATGATTTTGAATTGATAACATGTTTAAGATCTCTGCAGTAGAAAATGACACATTACTTCTGTCAAAGCTTTGTAAAATATAATGGTTTTTATATGTTTTATATCTGTGATCGGTGTTCATCAGCACACATTTCTACACAGCTGTAGCCCTCCTACATACTGTTCACTTCTTTGTCTGTGAATGACGTTATGGCAAACAAAAGGAATTTAAACGTTTGTTCATGCATAGACCATATACAACATATTAAACATGTATGTCCTTATTTGATATAATACCAGTGCTTTAAGGTCCTTTTGTCAGCTTTATCTAAAGATCAGTTTGTGACACACTTAAATATTTTTTTCTACACATTGGGTTTTAATAAGGTCATATGGTTTGGTTTACTATTGGTTGATGATGATGATGATGATGAAATAATAATAATAATAATAATAATAATATAATAATAATTATTATTATTATTATTATTATTATTATGCTACTTTTTACTTTTGCTCCACTACAATGACATATAAACCATATCATGATCTTACAAAACATGCATTTTAATAAATGAATGAATAAACAACAGCAATTTAATAAATGTTTTATTAAAGCTGTGCTTTGTCAGAGATTATTAATAGTACTTAAAGTACAACTTGCCAAAAGTCCATTTAGCTGTTTGTCCTCTTTTACTACTTGTATACTTGTATACATAAATTCCTCATAATAACTATGAATAAACTGCCAATAATCAATCTAAATTCAAAAACACAAACCATATGGATCAAAGGTGGACTCAAATGAGGCTTATATGTATGATTGAAATATCCTCTCTCTCCTTTCACTATCAGACACCCATAGATTTTATTTGGCCGTAAACACACCAATAACACAAAAATGTGACAGTAGTAACAATGACCTTTAGTGTCAAGATATTTTTTTCCATCAGCAATTTATTAGGCTGGTCTGACATATGGAGTAGCAGGTTATCTGTCCATGTCTATAAGCTTTTTTTATTTCTCTTTTTGTTAACAGTTAATGTATAACTGGGTGTGCAAGGAATCAGCACATTTCCTTTTACCTCATACACAGATCAATGTTGGTGTGGCTCCGCTGTGAGGGAGCTAAATGGGATCATTGTGAAGAGAGCTACAGTAACATCTCATCCTCCTGGAAGTTTCTGATATGAGAGAAAGATGTAAAAATGCACATGCAGTCATTGTGGATGTTTTAACAGTAAAATGTGGAGAAACAGAACTACAAATAACAGTTTCTTCAATAAAAAAGCTGAAAATTATGAAACACCTGTCATCCACCAGTGACACAAACATCTCAGCTTCATCTGTGGTCAGAACTGTCAACTTGTCATGATAAGCTCCAATTTGGCCATAACTTGTTTTTACTGTAAACATGAACTTTGATAGGAAAGGTCTCACAGGAGCTCTTCTGAATCTACTTTGCTTAATTAAGTCAGCTTTTGAACAATTAGGATTTTGGCCCTGTGCCACCTAATGTTGAACCCAAGTTATCCATTATTTCATGAGTAAAGAGAACAGCTTCACACTCAGTCAACCATAGCGTCTGTCTTGTCCCCCTGTGATTGCTTAAAGCACAGACTGTTACTGTCTTTGTATAGTCATTAGACATGACTCTCTATTCTGGTAAACCAAAATCTCTGAAAAGCTGCTAAATCCTGTTCATGTTATTTTGGTCATTTGTGATCAAACCTGATACATAATCTACTTTGGTGGTTTCCATAACTGAGAGGTCACAAGATAATTAACGGGTTAACAAAGAACAGCCTGTTACACAAACGTTTGTTGATTTTTCTCTCAATTTTAGGTTTATTCTTGTGAAAGAAGGCATACTTTCACCTCTTCAGGACTTGAAAAATGCTTCATAAGAAACAATCCAAAAATATTTAAGCCATGCTAGTGGCTCTGTCAGCTAAGGTTGATGTAATTAGTTTTGCAGGTATTTGATTTATATTTGTATTTATAAACCTTAGTATCAGACTAATAGAAATTTTGACCTGATTGTGGCACTAAATGAAAAGTTAAGTGATCAACAAAGTTACCACAAATCGTTTGCAATCCATCTAATAGTCAGCAGACATTTCATTTAAGACCACAAATGTCAACCTTATGGTAGTGCTAGAGGTACATTTGGGGGATAATCAAAGCCTGAGACACTGGTTACCACAAATATCTGTGTAAAATGTTGTGCGAATCCGTCCAGTAGATGTTCAGATATTTCACAAGATAAGTGAAAACCTTGACCTGCTGGTGTCTCTACATGAAAAGTCAGGGGATCAACTAAGTTTTATGGATTCCAAATTTCATGGCAAATCATCCAATAGTTGTTTGTGTAATGTAATGTAAATGTAAAGGCCAAATTTATATACATGTCATGTATACATATATATACGATCAAAAACAAGAGTTTCTTTATCTGGACCAGAAAGGTTTGGAGATCACTGGTCTACTTCATATGAAACCACTTGAGCTTTGTTCAGGTGGTTCATTTTGAAAACCTAGTCTAATAGTTTGATTCTAAAAAACATTTTTCAAAGCCGTCTCCCCGCTCCCTGCTCCACCAGTGGACTCTGTACCTCTGTCTCCACGCTCCTCTGCTCATCCCTAAAATTAATTCATCCGCACATCTCTGTCCCTCCAACACCACATTAACCCCGACCACAGGAGGCATCCTGTTGGAAAAAATGTCCCTCTCTGGCTTCATGGTGTAACATCAGTTTGACCTTTCCACCTCAGACCCTTTCTTGCTGCTCTTTTCCCACCCTCATATTCAAGCTTCTCGTTGTTTTAATCTCGCTCCATCTAGATTTCAACACATGCTGCATGCTCACACTGCTGAATGGGGACTCAACACAAACCAGCCAGGTGTTACAAGAAGGCAGAAATATTTAAAGCAAGTTTCAGTGTGTCAAAAACTTTGATTCTCCATCTGGGATATAATTAATTAACATAAAATTGAGCCTTCCTGCTTTCTAAACATGTTAGTTGTTGCCATGCATTTGGTAGGAAGACTCATTTCAGAGGGTCACGCCACACTAGCTGCTTTCTGGAGTACAGAGAAACTGTAATTGGGAGCCATTAGCTGTTGCCCAAGACCAGTCATGCAGGGTTGGTTTGTAGATTGAGACATGGTGACTGCACAGTCCCACCGCCTGTATCAGTGTCCCCTACCTGTGTGACTTCACCACCGCTCCCGAACTCTGTGACCAAACCCCCTGCCTGACCCTCTCAGTCTCAACCCCACCCCCAACATACATACCTCCTTGGTTTTTGAATTGTCCTCAAAGAGACCTTGAATGGAGTCAGGGCCAACTAGATTATTAGATTATAGATTAATTTTATTTTACCTCTGGTTAAAACCTGAACTGCAACCATAGCTTTGAAACATGTACATAACATATATGAAAAATTGGAATGTGGGTAAACTGAAATACTTTAATTCAATACTAATTCAATGATTTCAAGTAGAAATTAAAATGATCACTTTTACAATAATGAATAGTGTTTATAAGAATGAGTTTATTAATGCAAGTAATTCCTAAAAAATACTTAATTAATGAGGATTTCCCTACAAACAACTAACATAAGAAAAAACAAGCTAAACTAAACTAAACTAAGCTAAACGGAGCTAAGCGAAACTGAGCTGAACTAAGATGAGATACGCTAAACTAAGATTAACTAGACTAAACTAAACTAAAAACTACTTAAAACTTAAAACTGAACTAAGTCAAGATAAGCTAAACTAAATTAAAATAAACTTAACTTAGCTAACAAAAGATTAACTAAACTAAAATGACACTCATGCTAGCTTACAAACATATTCATATGACAATTACAAACAAATATACATAAAAGAAATAGAAATACTGCTCATACATAAAGATTTTTTAAACTGCATATTAAATGCAAAAAAAAACCCTCAAACAGAGCAGAACTTTTTAAAATTATCCCATATTTGTGATCTCAACAGGCCTACAATGCTAAATATTGTTATCTTAATGAGTGCTGACACAAAATGAGTAACATTGAGTATTGATTACTCTCAATTGTGTGCAAACTCCAAACAAAATATACATTAGCTCATTTTTAAACTCTTTTAACAAGAATGTTGAAGAAAAAGATGTAGTTTGGAAGGAAATAATCAGTGGATGTGGCTAAAGCACCTCACTGCTACAAGAAACAAAGCACTTAAATCAATGTTGAGTTTTAGTAATGTCAGTTTCTTAAAAAAAAGTGGAAAAAACTGCACTAAGCTAGTATTCAATGCAAATAATCTTTTTGTGAGACAACATTTGCTCCAATAAATCAACAAATACAGGAATTTCTCTACAGGGACAGAAAGTCCCACTATTAAGATTTTAATACGAGGGTGAATTGTTTTGTTATTGCAAACATTTTTTGCAGTGCAGGGAGGCATTGCAGAAGCCCCCAGCAGCCACAGAGCTACTCAGTGAAGCTAGAGTTTCACAGTCCCTCTCATAAAGAGCTGCCCTGCTTTATGGCCCTATTGCTCAACATCACTGCCTTCAGTGCTGGGATATGATCTGAGATAAGGCAAGAAAGTACCGAAACAAGTCTCACTCTCCTCCTCCCTTGTGCTGCTCATTCAGGTAAATGAACGTGATGAGGAACATGTTGAAGTTTAGTTTCCAAACTGCTCAAGACAGTAAATAAAAGTTAACTGAATGAAAAGAAGTCTTGTGTCTCATTATCTTCCTATAAATTGAGAAATGGTTTTGAAACCCAGAACACTTATTTGGAAGATATCAAAGAAAGTCTGAATCACTGAGATGCCCTTATTGCATACAAGTTTTATAAATCATGGCTTATGATAAGCTGATTACCTTACCCTTGACAGCAGCGCACAGCGAAGGCAGTAAAGGTGCAGGATTACGAGGTGATGGTCCATAAAGGGTTTGGCTCAGATAAGATGGTTTGTGGGGTGAAAGACAGGACTGGTGACTTGAGGTCAAAGGAAACCAAGATTTCTCGTTGACAATGAGGGTGACCCTGCCACATATTACTGCAAAACACCTGATATGCAGTATATATACTGTTTTTTTATTAAGGAGCATTAAGTTCAGTTTTCAAATTTCAGTGGTGGCTGTGCAGACAAGGTCATAAAAATATTGCGGCCCATGAAAGGCAGCCATTTCAACCTTTAACCTGCTCCTCACTTAGTCATGCAGGATGTTTGCTAAGATCTGGTGATTTTAAAACTGAGCGTTATGTTTTTCTTACTTGTTTGCATAAGTATGTTGTTTTTATGTTTGCTTTGTCCTTAAAAAACAACAACATTTGGTACCATTCTTCTGCAATTTTAGTTAGTCTGGTGATCTTTATGTCTACTTTGTTATGCCAACAGTCACAATGAAATGCCTCCCCGCTGATGTCTACCTTCTAATCTTCAAAATGGCTCTATTAATGAGCCTAATGGCATTTGAACGATACTCACACCTGAGTGAAACTGCACAGGGTGACTGCTTCACCAACTTCCCGTATTGCAATGCAAACCTTCATGGCTGCAATCCATTCAGAGGAAACCATTAGAACAAACTGCTCTCGGGTGCAGCAAAGCAGACCGGACACCATCATTTATGAAGCAAATCACCTCTGGGTGCCCTACACAAGGACAAAGCATGGATTGTCTGCATGCAAACTCTCACATCCGTCACACACAGAGAAACGCTCAAATTCTGAAGACAGGGAGCGAAAGCAAAAACTAAACTGCCCCTAGTGTGTGAGTGTGAGCGTGAGTGTGAGCGTGAGTGGTTGTTTGTCTATGTGTGGCCCTGCGATGGACTGGCGACCTGTCCAGGGTGTACCACGCCTTTCGCCCGATGTCAGCTGGGATTGGCTCCAGACCCCGCGACCCTGTACGCAGGATAAGCGGTTGACGATGGATGGATGGATGTTTAAATGGTTTTCTGGATTTCTGCAAACCTTCCTGCTGCATTTAATACTTGGATTTTATTGTGAATAATTTTATATACTAGAATAGTTTAGTGGTCATACGAAGGTAGTAATGTAAGCTCTATGTACGTACATGTCCAGTACATGATTGTATTGGACATGTACTGAAAATCAGCTGTGCAATCAATATAACTTGGTGCAGTGTTTTGATGTGACAGGTTGTGAATTTCACAAGAGAAGAACAAACCACCTCTTGAAAGTGGAAAGACTGATTTTCAGAAGTTACACTAATGTACAATAATTCTGGATCTGAATATCTCCTCATTTTATTTCTCACTGTTCTTATCTGCTTATCAAATGAACAGTTGTGTAAGGTAAACGTTTATGGTTTGATGACCGTTGTTGACATGGATATTTTTAGGCTTTCACACAGAAATAAAAAGGTTTGAAAAATGGTTTGACCTGTAATACTATTGTATGTAATTTTCTCACACAGAAGATGCCCGAAAAAAAAATCTAATCTGATAACTGTCTCATGTAAAGTCAAGTCAAGTTTATTTATAAAGCACATTTAAAACAAACAGAGTTGAGTTTACATAAAGTTATACAGAAGAAGACATAAAAATAAAACCAGATAAATTAAAACAGGCCAAACAATTAATAAACAACAGCAATAAGACCATAAACAACACAGTTAGATACAAATAGATAATAAAGACACAAGCCCAGGGGCCCCTAAACAGACTCAAACGCCAAAGATAAAGTGTTTTAAGTCGAGACTTAAAAGTGAAAAGTAAAAGCTAAATCAAATATTGCTAAATTCTCATTTGTTTAAATCATCAAGCTTTTAATCATTTTACAAGCATTCTGCTCCAAAATATTGTGATCATTGACATTTTATAACTATGAGTTATAACACTGCC
>NW_024043755.1:0-14984 GCF_014851395.1 Micropterus salmoides
CAACCATGCATACTTCTTAACTTAAATAGGGCCATAACAATAAAAAAAACCAACTACTTAGCCTACTTTCTGCCACAGTCACATAACCCATTTTCATCTGTGTCATTAGTCTGTTATTATCTGTTATAGTCTCTATGTCATGTTCATTCATTTCATTTTCACATTAGACCAAACCAATGGCATGGTTGTCCTTGGCTTGTTTTCTGTCTTTTTGCACTTCAGGCTGCTGTTTACAGGCGCAGGGTTTACAGAATGACTTTTTTTACTTTTTTCCGACAGAAATTAAATATGTGTGTTTGAGTTATTAATGTCTGTTTGACATGGAAGATTTATGAAAATGTTACAGTATCGTAAGATGTCCAATTGCAAGAACTGGTAAGACATTTTATAACAGCTCCTTATCACACATGACCTCTGAATGGAAAACTTCTTTTGGTAAAGCCCAAACACACACACCACCGATGGGTCTCTACAATTTCTATGGGCTTTATAGCATTGCATATAACATTAGATTATGAACATATTGTGTTGCTGTTTTGCAAGATTTTATACGTATTATAAACTAAGCTAATTAGTTAGTTGTTCTCGTCTTGCATATATGAGAAGAGTTCATCACCTTCACCACACATCAGAAGTGGATAGTGGCTTACCTGATTGTTATCTCTGGTAACACACTGGGATATTCGGGTGGATAAGCACATGATAGAATGACGTCCGTCTGAGTTGAGCAACAAAATAAGAAAGGACAATGGCGTTAAATACGTTTTAAGACACATTTAAATCACAGGGACAGTCGGTTATTCTGTTACCCTCTCAGTGCTCCCAGTGTCCAGTTTCTGTTTGATGAGAAACTGAGGTCTGGAAGGAGGTGGGCTGTCTGTTGAATCTGAGCCCTCCACATAGTCCCTGAGCTCAGCTAGTGCCAGCTGATCTGTGATCTCCAGCTCCTCCTGTGTGGGAAACATGCTGGTGAGCAGCTCCACCTCTGCGAGCTGAGACTCAGCCCGCTCTAAGTAAGACATGCTGATGAAGGCAAACTAGAGCGTCGATCTTCACTTGTGTTACACATAAACGATCACTGTTGAAAAGATTTCTGTCTCCGCATTTAAAGATAACGTTATTATTACTTTTAATTTAACGTTACGTAACCTGTCATTAACGTTACAGCCCGGCTAGCAAATAATGTTGCTTCTGTACTAGCGACTACTAGGTAAGTCTTGTCAAGGGAGTAACATTAATAAAATACATTTAAATTAGCTATATATGTAGAAGGAGCGGAACACCACAGTTAAACACCCGAACAACTTCAGTAATGGCAACACGCCTAGTGATCGAGCTTTGTTTCAACTCGGACTGTTAGAAGCGACGCACACAGGAAACACACATACCGAGCAGCAGAAGGCGTTGCACATTTTGTTCATCTGTTCATCCGTCTGCATGTGTCAGCCGGGATTTTTCTGCCAAATCAGCGGAGTGAATTTTTTTTTTTTTTACCGAATGTGAAACTTTGTAGACACATTTTCTTATCCGAGGGCTTACATTTTACGTCTGTAATCAGCAAACCAAGTTGACTATGTCCGGATTTGAGAATCCATCCACACAAAGTAACCGAAACTGAAAACGGTGAAGCTTTTAGGCTCCTTTTGTGACAGTAAGTTGACTGGACCCTGAGACATGGAGTTACACGTCACATACATACACTAATTTGTGTAAAGCAGCATTATAATTGATGTTATATAACGTTAGCTATTAGCCAAAGCTGGCGTTAGTTTAGGTGACTGCTGTTTATTATTTCGATTCATGTCTAATTGTGCTTAACGTTAGGTGACAATGGGAAAGAAAAGGGGGAAGGACAGGAGCTCCAGAGAGGATGATGACATTGACCTGACAGGTAAATAATATTTTAATATTATCATCTCCATTGTCATATGGCAACCTGTGGAAGGCCTAGGATGACTTTCCCACATTGTTTTCTTTTTATCTTCGTAGGTCCTTCCTGCAGACATATTAAGAAGGGAACGGACCAAACTCTTTTAAAGAAACTCTCCGGTAATTCTGATTGGACAAGTTGCCAGGATTGTAAGCATGAAGAGCATAAAGAAAATATCAGCACCACCCTGCCACAGGACACTGAAGAGGAACAAGAAACAGCAGCCGTTTGGATGTGCTTGAAATGCGGCCATAGAGTGAGTTTATTCAACCCATTTATCATTCAAATTTTGACAGTGTATGAAGGGACTTTTGCTAAATGACCAGATGCATCTTTTCTGCCAGGGATGTGGACGAAACTCTGAGAACCAGCATGCCATCAAACATTATCAGACTCCTCGGTCAGATCCACATTGCCTGGTGGTCAGTTTGGACAACTGGAGTGTGTGGTGAGTATGTTGCTGTGCTGTGTTAGTCACAGATGTCAAACTTGTGTTTGAAATGTAAAAGTACTTGTTCTGTTTTGATGTGTTGCCAAACTTGCAGGTGTTACATATGTGATGACGAAGTCCAGTACTCTAGGACTGGACATTTGGCTCAGCTGATGACCAACCTAAAAAAGCAAACCTCTGCAGATCCTATAAAGAGACCAGAAAAAAGTGGGTCCATTTGGAAAATTTGAGCATCACTGTAATGTTTTTAAAATAAAATAAAAACAGATTTCATTATTGGAATTACATGTCTCTATAACCATGTCCACCATGCTGTGTTTGGTTATTTAGGAGTAAAGGAGGAAGACAGTTTAGAAGTTGGGCAGATGACAGAGACTGTAAAAACAGAGAAAAGTGAGGACAAGGAAAACGAGGACCAAAAGAAAAATGTCAAAAAAGAGAGTGTAAAATCACAGAAGTCTGGCACATCTGAAGACAATGGTGGTGTTTCAGTAAAGGGGCTGAGCAACCTGGGAAACACGTGTTTCTTTAATGCAGTTATTCAGGTAAGATTGTGCTTTATAAGATGCCACCCTTGATTTAAAATGAGTGTCTTTGTAAATTTAGGAGCTATTACTAATCGCTATCATTGTCTTTTCCAGAGTCTTTCTCAAACACCGCTCTTAAGACAGTCTCTCAACAAAGTGACAGAAGAGAAAATGAGTCTTAACATTAAACCTGTCGCCTCCTTGGATCTGGTGTGTTTCCATTATTTGTTTTTTTAACCATAAAGATGGTAGATCTAGATGCCTAATATATACACAGTTTATTATTTAAAGACTTGCTTTTGTAATGATTACAGGAGCCTATTGTGGTGCAGTTAGACCAGCCTGGATCCCTGACTTTGGCTATGTGTCAACTTCTCAATGAGATCCAGGAATCCAAAAAGGGTGTGGTAACACCTCGGGAGTTGTTCACACAAGTGTGTCAAAAGTGAGTGCAAGTTGAGGTGGAACTCAGCCTTAAGATGTGCTTAAAATGTACTTCCTAGCATCATTACATTAAAACTTTCTGTCTCCTTTCTGCAGGGCTGCCAGGTTCAAAGGATTTCAGCAGCAAGATAGCCAGGAGCTGCTGCGCTACCTTCTGGACGGTATGCGGGCTGAGGAGATCAAAGTATGCATTTAGTTTTTAAGAAATTGCCCTATATATCGCATTGGTGAAAGATTTACACTTGAAACAGACACTGTATATCCAAGTGGCTATGTGTTATGTGGCAGTATATTACATTGACAGCAGAACAGTACTGCTTGTAAGACAGCTGGTATGGATTGCACTATAAGCACTTATTAAGCTTTTGTTATTTCAAGCTCAGTAGAACTAAGCTGCAAAATCTCCTCCTCTCTGGCTTATCAAATGGTTATTTTAGTCATATACATTTGACGATTGTGTTTGTCTCTACAGAGAGTAAGCTCTGGAATCATGAAGGCATTGCAAGAATCCAGAAAAGGCACAGATGAAGAGCAGTTGAAGACACTAGTTAAAGGTAAGTAACTAGGCTTTAAGTTAAACACCTTGTGGTCAGTGTCACATAAGCAAAAAAAGTTGCATTCTACTGTACAATACTGTCTTGGCACACCAAATAGTCAAATGGGGTCCTGTAACAATGAAGTTCTGATTTCAGAGTACGAGAAAAATGGGTTTCCAAAAAACTTTGTCGACCAAGTTTTTGGTGGGGAAATGACCAGCACTATAATGTGTCAGCAGTGCAAAACGGTATGTGTTGTGGAAGATCTTCAACCAAGTCCAGTTGCCCTTGATTTTTAACCTTCGTTGGATAAGTTTAAGATTTTACCTATTATGCTGGTGTCACACTAAATGGCTATAACTTTGCACTTACAGGTGTCTGTAGTCACAGAGATGTTTTTGGATCTTTCCCTTCCTGTTTCAGATGAGGTAAAGCCTTTTATGAGTGTTTTTTTGGGCAATTATTTGTTCGAGTTTTGTTTGGGTTTCACACATGTGCCTTTTTGTGGCGACATCTTACAGACATACAGAAAGAAAAACCAAAAAAAAGGAGTTCAGAACACCCGTGAGTCAAGCCAGGAAAGCAGAAACAGTCCTGCTTTGACCAATGGAAATGATGACATTCCCAGTGGGGCCAGCAGCAAGTACCAACAGAAGAAAGCCAAGAAGCAGGCAAAGAAGCAAGCAAAGGTACCTCACTGACTGTACATAAAGGAAGTTTTGTCTTTTGTTGAAGTTAATGGATGAGTGTGTAATCATTGTGTAGAATAAACTAAATAGTCTGTATTGTTTCCATGTTTCTGCTACAGCATCAAAAGAGGCAGCAAAAGCTTGAGGGCAGAGTCACTTTGGACAGTCTTACATCGCCGAGCCACACGGAGAGCGAACAGACAGATCCTACTGCAGATGGGGAACCAGATGGGGGAAATGCTGACAATGAAACACATGAAGAAGCCTCACTGAGTGAAGGAAATCCTGCACAAATCAGTGTGTCTGAACAGGACCAGAGGGACCCTGATACAGTCCAGGATGAGAAGGAAGAGGACGAAGAGTCAGTGATTGACTGTGACTCATCAGCTACGTCATCAGTCAGCAACCGTTTTAATGTCTTATCAGAGGAGCAGAACTCAAAGGACAGCATCTTAGATGATGCCAAAATGTCTGACATGGATCAGGAAGAAAAGAGGATACACAGCTGGTGAGTGAAATGGAGAAAGTAACCCTGGATGACGCCTTCATAGAAGACTATGATGCTGAACAAGGCATGGAGAGTGAAGATGAGCCACTAGAGGCTAAAGAGTACACTGTAGTAAATCAGGACCCAGAACTGGCCTTTCACACACTGGCTGCCAGGACGGCCCCTGAGAAACAGGAGTGTTCAGTACAGTCATGCCTTTTTCAGTTCACAGAAG
This sequence comes from Micropterus salmoides, assembly GCF_014851395.1. Classification (NCBI taxonomy): domain Eukaryota; kingdom Metazoa; phylum Chordata; class Actinopteri; order Centrarchiformes; family Centrarchidae; genus Micropterus; species Micropterus salmoides. The sequence continues at coordinate 5,300 of NW_024043755.1, forward strand.
TAGAAACCCTCACCCAGAACAATAGCCTGCTGTGTGTCACCTGCACTAAACGGCAGTCACACAAAGACAAAGCTGGAGGTATGTGAAATTTCTCTCCCTCATATTTCACCTATTGTTGATATAGCTTTTGTTCTTGACATTGTACACCCTGTACATGTGTGTGGATTTTTGCAGTACAGTATCACAAGTCCAGTGATTCTAAAAACAACAACAACCAAGAAGTCAGTTAAACTGGATCTTCTGTCTGATGTTCCATTTGGGGATCAATAAGGTTCATCGTCTTTATTTGTGCTCTGTTTAGGATCCAAGAAGAATATTTACACTGACGCCTTGAAGCAAATGCTGATCTCCTCTCCCCCACCAGTGCTTACCCTTCATTTGAAGAGATTTCAACAGGTGAGTTAAAGAAAATGTCAGCATTTTTACACCTTTGATCAACTGACTGTCAGCCAAGTTGTTTTTATTGACACACCTTCAAACCAGCTGTTTAAGGAACATGACACATTGTTTTGTTTTGATTTTTTTTGTTTTCCTCTAGAATGGATACAGTATTTGTAAGGTGAACAGACATGTCCAATTCCCCCTGATACTTGATTTAGCTCCCTTTTGTGGGGTAAAATGCAAGGTAAATATTGGATTAACAATTTTTGTTAAATGTATCATTATTTTATTATAGTCTGAGCACTAACAGTAAGTTGTTTCCAAACAGGCCATGACAGAAGGAGATGCTCAGATTTCGTACAGTTTGTACGGTATTGTAGAACACAGTGGAACAATGAGATCAGGTCATTACACAGGGTATGTGAAAGTACGACCTGATAATCCCTCATCCAATGGACTTGCAGCAGAAGGTTGGTGTACTTGGGTGTGACAAATAATAACATGGTAGTAATACTTTAAGTATCAACTCTAACTCATCACTTCCCCTCAGGAGATGCAAAGCCACCCAGAGGATCCTGGTTCCATATAAGTGACACAAGCGTCCAGCCTGTGAGTGAGAGTAAAGTCCAGAGTTGCCAAGCCTACCTCCTCTTCTATGAAAGAATCCTCTAATCGAACCGTGCCTCACTACTCAGGAAATCCAAACAATCCAAGCTGCTGCTGCTGCTGCTACTTCAATTCCACAGTATAAGGGATCTCAAACTGTTGAACAACATTGGCCTGCTTTCTCAGTGACTCAAACTGCAATGGCTGCAATGAAATGATGTTGATTATACAGAAGGGACATTTGACAGTGTTGACATTTTCATCACAGTGGTGTCACCCAGTGTTGCAAGTAGTAAACAGGACAAATGTTTGTTAGTCACACTGATGGGAATATGATTATGATACAATAAATAAGTGTGCAATGAAAGTCAAGATGGACATGAAGCAGTTTGTGGTATTGGATTTGTACACATTACAAAAATCTATTTCAGGAGATTAATGAGAGTGGGGGGAGGGTTGTAAAAAAATAATAATAATAATATTTATATGTTTATTTTTTTTTATCAATGTCATGTAATGAAATGCTTCAAAATGTCTAAAGTGTCTCCTGTCTTGTGTGGTGGCATTCTGAGTCTTGCACTGAGCATGCGCAGTCAGTCTAATAGCTTCCTCTCGTCCCAGTAGTCACATGACGAGAGGAAAGTCTGGCTCCGGATGGCCAGTGTCTAGTCAACCTAAAATTTACTAATGGCAGTGTTACCAAGCTGACATGGCAGGTCGGTGAACATTTGGCCTTTCTTTTAGATAAATATTAAGAAGTAAAGTTAATTTTTCAGAAGGTTTTGGTGTTTAGCCAATACCAGGAAGATGAGACCGCTCGGTTACGTTAGTTGTAGCTAACGGTTAACGTTAACGATCTGGCCTAGCTTAAAGCCTTTCCGTTTGGACAGCATTTTCGACCATTAGTTACATTAATATCTTAATAAAAATGTTGACATTCCTTAGTAACGCAACGTCTTGGTCCTAACTGGATATTTTTCGTTAGGCATCTCTGCCAGGCCTAGTTGGACAAGTTGGCTAAACATGAGTCAGCATTTTAAACTTTTTAGATAACGTTAAAGAGTTGAAATTAAATCGACCTGGACTGCAGTAAGTTAACTTAATGATTATCTAACTCTTAGGTAGCGCATACAGTGTGTCATTAGGCCGTCACGTTACAATGTTAATATAAGTTACTGTAACTGCTAACACCATCATTTTTATTTTTAAAAAGTCAGACAGAAGCACTGGAGCAGGTTGTCTCCAAATTGGAAACCCAACCACTACAAATATCGTTATTTACTAATAATCAGCTATTACATAATATACTAGGATAATTTATAAAACTGCATTTTATGCATTTATCCAACTCTTAGCCTTATCAATAACTGCCATTATTGAAAAGGAAATTTGACCTGAAGTTCATTTGCAGTGGTTTTACATGTTTTAGGTTTTCTCAGCAATGCCAAAAACAACGATCTAATTTGCCTCAAGGGGTCACCCACAGCATGAAAAAATGCTTGGTGGACACACATGATTGTGTAACAGCAACATTGCACCTTCTGCTAAAGACAGAATCCACTATGGAAGGAACTTGCAATTACTTCATTATCACTTTTATCTGTGGATTATTATATCGATGAATGCTTTTGTCTTTCAAATGTCAGCTGTTAACACCAAGGGGATGTCTCGAAATGTCATATTTTGACCTACCAACAGTCCAAAACCAGAAGATATTCAGTTTGCTACCATAAAGAAAAGAGTATTCGCATTCAAGACACAAGAACCCATGATGTTTCCCACATGACAATGACAAAAATTATCAATATCAAAATGCAGATTCATCTACTGTCAATTAACTAATTGAACATGATTAATCGTGGCAGGTAGAATTCACACTTCTGTGTATTTTGAGAGTAATTTATACTGATTCTGTATTGTGTGTATGGTTTACTGTGATCATGATGGTTTTTTGACTCCCCCTGCTTCCTTTGTCACACAGGATGAGCTTATAAGAACCATGTCGTTCCCAGCTCCCCGCATATCAGTGTTCACCTTTCAGTCTGCAGTGCACAGCGCCCATGTTCTCCAGTGTCTGAATGACCAGAGGCAGCGGGACGTCCTGTGTGATGTGACAGTAGTGGTGGAAAACAGGAGTTTTCGGGCCCACTGCTCTGTCTTGGCTTCCTGCAGCGAATACTTTCACAGCAGGGTTACCAATGTCACCAGACAGAATCTCGTAATCACGTTGCCTGATGAGGTCGGTGTCCTGCTGTCCAGCTGAATGCTGCCATGTTAAATTACACTTAGCAAGCTGCAATATCCATACATGCAGGACCAGGCACCAAAATATTTTTGAAAAAGTCTAAATTGTTATTTATGACATGGACTAGAAAGATTTATTTTCTGTCCAGCAGTAGATGCCTGTGTGTAATATGACTGTTGGTCCAATTTGCAGCATTTGCAATGTGGCTTATACATGTATACATCACAATGTCTGCAACAGAAATACTATGTCAGCCCTGCAGAGAATAATATTGCTGTTTTATGAACCTGCAAGCGATACATTTCAGGACATGTATCAAACAACCCTTTATATTTCCATATCATATGTTCCTTTATTAGCTGGTCACCTTTCTAGTATGGTCATATTATAGTAATCTATAGTAATGTGAGTTTTTTTGTACCTTAACAATCTGCTGTATCTCCTTTCCTCACAGGTGACCGTTGAGGGGTTTGAACCATTGCTGCAGTTTGCTTACACATCAAAGCTCCCCTTCACCAAAGAAAACATTCATGCCATTCACAGCAGTGCGGAGATTTTAGCATTTCATAACTTGGAGTCGGCATGTTTTGACTTCCTCATCCCAAAGTTTTCTGAAAGCAAAAGAACCTCACAGGAGGTCAGGCGTAGACCCTGTTGTCGGAGCCGGGATCCCAGTGCCAGTTTTGGCTCCAGCGTAGAGAGCAGCCAACCAAAATCATTTGAGTCACACAGCTCAGTGCCTTCAAGAGTTGATGAACAAAAAGACTTCCCATCACAGTGTCCTCAGAGTGCACAGGGTCAGATGAACAGTGGGGAAGAACACCTCTGTTTGGAGAACTGCGGGCCACAAATGGCCCCCTTATCTCTGGAGTTGGCAGCAAATGGTGTGTGCCCCGTGTTGTCATTGCCATGCCCAGATACAGACAAAGTAGGTCCCACTCAGTTCTGTGAAAGAGACATTTTAGAGATAGTAGATGTGTGTAATCAAAGTGAGTTGAGTTTGGCAGACTGTGGCTTACCCTGTGAGCTGTCAACCCCAGGGGATGTGAATCCTCCAGAATTCATTGAGCCAGCAGGCAGCGATGTTAAACAGACGGTAGAGATGCTTGGTGCTGAAACCAACTGTAACCCAGGTTCATGTCCACTGAACACATCAGGGGCAGAAGATTGCAGTGAGTTAATAGAGCAGAGTAAGGCTGGCCTTGAACGGGGGATGGCAGGTGATCACTCAGACCCTACACTAACTGCTCTAAGCCACGAAGAGGGATTTGGGCAGAGGAGCAGCGTGGAGAGAGAGGTGGCTGAACATCTGGCAAAGGGATTTTGGTCTGACCTATGCCCAAATCAGGCTCAGACACTCCCCCTGGATCCCACAGACCAAAACAATCTGGCAAAAGCATCAGACTTTCATTGGCTGAAGCAGCTGGACCTGAGCTCCAGTGTAGGGGACTGTCCTTTCCTTAGGGACCTTGGGACAGGTGATGACCCGGCTCCACGCACTGACAGCCTGTCCCAGTCAGAGAAAAGCCCCTACATGTCCTCATCGCTGAACTCTGGAGACGACTCTGACTTCGACACAGATGGAGATACTGAGGCCAACAACAAAAGAGCAGCAGAGGTCATTGTGATTGACAGCTGATGTTTGGTTACTGATAGTTGAAGATAAGTAAAATAAATGTAACTCTTAAAAATTGTTCTCTACAGATTCAGCTCCCATTCCCAGTGGAGCAAATCTCAGCGCTGAGCCGGAGTGCCTTCCAGCAGCTTCTTAGACATCATGAACTGACTCAAGATCAGCTAGAGTTTGTCCATGATGTTCGTCGACGAAGCAAAAACCGTGTGGCTGCACAGCGCTGCCGAAAGAGGAAACTAGACAGCATACACCAACTAGAATGTGAAATCAAAAGATTAGTAAGTTGTCTACTATGTCCGGTATTCTCAACATGTTGTCAAACATGATATGATTTAATTTAGTGTCTTTCCTGCGGATGAAGTACTTTGTGACCTTTATTGACCCCTAGTGGTGACCAGTATGAAAAGCAGCAATGTGGATGGAAGCACTCTTGTTTTCATGAACAAGATTGAAGAAGTGTTATTTTTGCAATAGAAGTCAGTATTGCAAGATCATTTTTCCTAAAATTTATAAAATATTGTAATAAAACAGCATAATCATTTGCCTTTGGTATGTGTAAATTCTGTAGCCCCGTAGAAAGGTGATTGTAGGTTTAGATTTACAGATTGACCAGAAAGATTTCTGAAATCTAAATACTGTAGACTTATGAAGTTTTTGTTCAAAAGGCATATGCAATGACGAGGAGTCGAGGAAGTGAATAAGCTTTGCTGTCATTCTCTCTGCAGAAAAGTGAGAAAGACCGGCTGCTGCAGGAGCGAATTGAGCTGGAGCAAAACCTGGAGGAGACGCGGCAGAGTCTGTGCGGGTTATGTAAGAGTGTCAGCATCGAGTCTGGCTCTGATCAGGACCACTTGCAGCTTCTTGCCAAGCTTTCCTCACCAGACTTCCCTATCTCCTCCCTAAGCCTGGTGGGTAAAGATGACGAGTCCCAGATCACTATTGAAATGGTAAGTTGTTCTTCAGTGTGTGACCCAAACAAGCCGCCTGCAGGCTCAGTTCAAACTGCTGCATCAGAGGCCGGCACACATGCAGAGGAGGCAGGTTCTCCACAGAGCTGCCCTGATCTGTCTCTCTGCTCAACGCCTGTTTGTACAAGAAGACCAGCTTATAATTAGGTTATAATTTTTTTTTTTTTTATTGTAATTTAATCATCATGCAGGACCATGGAGCAGGGGGTGGACTGAATATATACTGTAATCCCCTTTTGGGATAGGTGTTCTTTCCTGTGTATTTCACTGAATGATTTTCTGTCTGACATACTGTAGGTCTGTGTAGGTAGGACAGAGAAATGTAACTTTCCTTTGCTGTATTTCTAATAGTCATTGTAGTAAACTCAGAATCCAGTATTCATCTTTTTGAAAGTACAGAACATTTAAGCCACGGTAATTCCCAAATGTCTTTATTTGTAAATTAAGACGACATTTCTTAAAGTTACGTTTGTTTTTCTCAGGGAAACTCATAACCTGACTGTGTTTTGATGCCTAAAATAATTTGTGCTTCACAGCCACCTCATTTTCCTACTTATGCAAACATAAACTCGTATAAATAAGACATTTCTTTCATTTTAGGCTAATAAGTCTATCGTTATAATCTTCACACATACTGTATTATTCCACCACTATGCTGTTTCTTTGATTAAATATGCACAGCACTAACTGAACTTTTTTTTTTTTCCAGGGGATGACTAAGAAATGTTACAGTTAACAGAAAGTATTATTTGAATGCTACTATAGACTAGCTTTCGAATAATGCTCTTTTAATAACTGTCAGCTTCCCCTACTATTTGAGGAATGGTTCAAGTGTGTCTAAACGTGTTACTGGGGAACACGTGAAATTATGTTATTTGATGCAAAATGTGCCTTATTCAGTAGTATAGTATGAATACAGAAAAAATAAAGGCAATCTTTGTATATTCTTGTCTGAAGCACTGTTGCACATTAATCCAGAGCCCATATTGATGGCATTGTCTTACATTTAAATCAGTCTTCATGTTGAGTGTTTTTAATTGAATGCTTTCATGGATTACATATTTAAATAAACAACATTTTTCATTCAGTTTTCAATGTTTTATTTAAATTAAAAAGAAGATATATCCCACCCTCTGTTGATGGACTGTACCACAGTTTGTCCAGTAGATGGAAATACAACTCTGTTTACAGTTTTTCTCGATTGCTTAAACGCATTTCCTGAAATTATGCCTCTTTTTCTCAAAACTCTAAACACAAATCCACAACTTCTCACCCAATTTCCCAAACATCCTATTTTCAGGTCAAAATGAAACTCTCCACTCAAAACCATCAGTCTTGCTGAAAAACCACACTTCGCCCTCAGACATAACACACAAGCTCTGAAAAACACACACACTACAACACAGTCTTACACACTGGTGAGATAAATTCAAAACAATACTACAAAAACTGGTTATTAGTAATGTTGCTTGTGGTTCTTCCCTCAAAAACCTTTTCACATGATGAACACAACAAAAGAAATAAATGTAAACAGTTCAACACACCAAACAACAAATTATTCTTCCTCAGCGTTCTGTCTTTGGTTTGGGAACAGAGATTCTTGTTCTCCACCTCCTCCTCTCCCTACTCCTCTGTTTCCCTCCTACTCCTCCTGTTCCTCTTCCTTCACCTCTTACTCCTCTCCATACTGATTTTCTTCCTCTTCTTCCTCATCCTCCTCTCCGGTGTTCTCTACCTCTTCCTTCAGATTTCTCTGGATCCATTGTTCCAAAACTGAATGAACTGACTGCCCCCTTGTATCTATCTATTGAAGGTTCTGATTGGTGTGTTTTCAATTTTGACTGTTTGTGTTTCCACCTAAGGTAGATGTGTGCTAATTGAGCTCAACCTATGCTGACGTGCGTGAACTATTTTTAATGTTAGTGTTTTCTCAATGACTGCATGGTGAAGGCAATGAAAAATGAAGGAATTTGTGTGTAGAGAAATGGGTGGATTTTTGAAAAATGGAGTTAAGGTTTTGAAATTTTAGTTCAATTGCCTGGTTATAGTGTTTAAGCAATTGAGAAAAACTGTATCTCACCAGCTATGCTGACCATTTGTTGACTGACTAGAGCACTAAAGAAGTATGAATTGTTCCTTCAATCTGCAAGAGACTGAGCTTTCTTTTAGAGATCTTTATGCAAGCTCAAAAACAGAAACAGGAAGCTGGGTCAGAACTACTTGCATCACTAAAAACAAAATTACTTAATGGCCTTAATGTGGTCATATGTGCTTATTGCACCTGACTGAGGTTTTATGAACATGGACTAAGACAAAAACCCTATATTTCCACCCGATTGTAAAATTGTGTTGAGTATTGCAACTACTAGTATCCAGCAGTTGGATAGAACAGATAGATTTATTAGATTGACAGAATCATTAGGAAGGCAGACTCAGATGAGACTGGTAAACAACATATGTATATATGTAAAGAGGCTATGCAGACAGGAAACTGGGGGGAAAAAAGCCATCCCTGTAACCCGGCAGTGCAAACTGAGCTGTAAGACTCATTATGCTGTAGATGCAAGGAAGAGACCCTCCCAAACTTGTGAAATCAGATTTATCATGTTTCAGACTTACTATTGTTACGACCCCGGCTCTCAGGCCGCAACAAAAAAAGGAGGATGCAATACAGGTTCAACAGAGATTAACATAAAAATTTAAATAACAGAAAACAAAAGAACAACACGGCAGAGCGGTGTAGAAGGCGCAAGCACCAACACTGGTCTAAATAAGGACTCACTGGCCATGTCCTCCCAATCTCTGTGATTGCCCTCCTGAGGGAAGCACACAGACACCACAGAGCACACAGCTCCACACCAAGACCTCTCGGGGCGTCATCCCCCCCAATGTCAGGGTCCCAAAGGGAACTCTGGCAAACAAACCACCAATGAAATAATAAAAAATAAATACTGTGAAAAACAAAACAAAACACCTCACCACTTACGAATTTCCTTGAAATGAAACAGACTGGCTTGTCAACCCCCAAATCATCAGCCTGCAACAACGCTGTGCCTGCAGCCACATAGCTAGCGTCTATCTCAAGTTTGAAAGCCTTTTCCCACTGAGGAGCAGCCAAAACTGGAGCATTACACATAAGAGCCTTCACACTCTCAAACGCCTTCTGACACTGCGGACCAAACATATTTAACATTTGCTTTCAACTGGTTTGTGAGAGGAGCAACAACTGTAGAAAAATTCCTTCAAAACCACCGTAATAACCAGATCAACAGCCAACTGCATGTGCGCGAGACAAGCGGCCAAACAACCTCTCGATGTGGCCAAGGTGACCATCCCACTCATCAGAAAAAACAACTACATCATCCAAATCTCCAACAACCCTGCTCACCAGGCTCCGAAAGGCCGCCGGGGCACTCCGCAAACCAAACGGCATCATGCACACGAACACAAACCAGCAGGTGCAACAAATGGAGCAATCTCCCTCCCCGACAAAGGGACCCGCCAGTAGCCCCCCAACAGACCAAACCCACTTACAAATCCAGCAGACCCCACCTGGTCAACGCAGCTCTCCATACGGGAAGCTGAAAGCAGCCCGGCCCCGTGACACCGTCCACCCTCCCAAAGTCCGCACAAAATCTGGGGAGTGCCATCGGACCCAGCACAAGCAAACAAGGCGAGGCCCAACTGCAACCGTGTGCCGCGATACCACCCGGCAGCACACACTCAACCCTAGCATCCAACCTCCACGTTTCTCAAGGTGAACACGACAAAACCTCTGCTCAGTCGGCTCACTATCCCCAACATCCACACCACGCTCAACCAAATGGACACCGCCCGACCAGGTAAATACAA
>NW_024043756.1:0-14973 GCF_014851395.1 Micropterus salmoides
GTCAGAAAAGCCCGCTGCTCGAGCAGCCTCAGATGACCACTGGTTGGCTTTGGCATTCTTACCGAGAGCACCTGGCGGGGTTGTGGGAAAGCAAGGCTGATGGCTATGCAGCCTTCATCCAGTTTTTCAGGGACTCAGATGTTAAGACTGCAGCAGTACCTGAGGAAGAAAGAGTCCCTCTGTCTCTCTCCTCCCACAATTCTTGCCCCAAGCGCACCGATGAAGCCATGAGTGTTCTCTTTCATATACACAAAATGTGCGTTTTTTGTAACTGTACATCAAAATATAAGTCAGTCATGGAACATGTGCTTTTAAAAACAAATAATAGTAAAATTTCTGGATATAAGTAGTTGGACCTGTTCTTATCATCAGAAGTGTGGATGAGGACAGATCTCCAATCTCTGGGACTGTGGCCGGATTCCACCATATGCTCAAGCCAGGAATGCTCTTTCATTATGGCGTCTCCCTCCACAGCCAGAACTCAGTGACACTGTATCGGCACTCCCATTCCGTATAAAGCCAGATTAGTCTCAGCTGGTGTAGGCAGGCCTCGAGTGATAGTTGGCACCAGTGGGCAATACTACATCTTTGCTTCACGTCTTCGCTGCAGGATGTGCAACAGGATATGGTTTGCTGACAGTACTCAGTGGTTGGATAAACTGCCGAAGCGGTTCACAAACATTCTGCCAGCATTCCTAACCTACAAGAAGTCCATTTACAAGTCTGTGCTTCTTGAGCTGAGGCACACTGGCAAGTCACCCTCAGACATGGCAAACCAGGTGAATGAGCTGATTCACCTTAAATTTGAACAAGCTCATCTGGCATACCTTTGCAGCATACAGAATGTCCGGGATGAGCTGGGGTCTACGGGCAGACGACTCTTAGTCACTTTGTGAGGAAGGATGACACACCACAGTCACCACAGAGCCTATCAAAACACAGATGAGTGGTGTGGAGTCTCTGTCTCTGCTCACTATCTGACTGATTGCCTTATTGATAAGTGCCAGCGCCAGCTGACAGCTATCACTAAACTCCTGCAGGGCACTTTTGGACAGGTCTTTCAGTCTGAATACACCGGGAATGTGGCACGAAAAGTTACTTTGACATCTGGCACCATGTCAAGCTATGCAGCTATGAACTAGAATTGGATGATTGCCTCCTTGGTGATGGTGCAGTCTGAGGCAGAGAAATCCCTTGAACCCATGTACCAGGGGTTAGCCAAGACGTACAGTGATGCAGGGGTGGAGAAGGCCAATTACCACTGGGTAGGCAGGTGAGACCTATCTGCATCTCCAATCACTGTCAGTCATACATAACTAAATCATACATATTCTAATCAGTTTCCCCTGCTTGTGTTCAGGGATTGCAGCGATCTTCACCATGGAGAACACCTCAACTGGGATGCCTGGAGGACCACACAGTCTATCACCTATGAGGGCACTGATGGGACTCTGGTGAACACCTGTGCATCCTGTACACAGTACAACCCCAACATTGTGGTCCAGATAGATTTGTTTCACTGTATGAGATGTTTCACACAGGAGTGCACTTCAGAGCATCATCCCCTGTACAGCACCTTTGTCAGCTCCTCTCCACTGCCTTTTCTGTCGTGGATCAGGAAGACCCGCTGAAGCTGAAAGATGCTAATCGGTTCTATGGAATTCAGCCACCAAACCCTACAAACCAGCACACCAGAAAGCACTGTAGGACCAGAATTCCACTGCCAACAGAACTGGTTGATAGAGCATTTCCACCTGACCACAAACTCATGCTCTAAATGCTAAAGACGTGGCGGATCCAGAAGGTGCACATACTTGGTGGCGGCTCAGTGACCCTGAGATCAAAGAGGGAATCCTGTACAAGTATGGGGAAACTCTGCAGCTTAATCATGTCCCTGGTGAAGGTGTATAATCCCAATCTGGATTCCAGTCAAGGGAACATCACAACAGGAGGGGTATCATTTCCACCGGTCCCATTGGATTACTGGAACAACTCGTGTGTCCTGCGAAATGCCAGAGTGCCATCCAGTTCAACTTGATTGGAACAAACATAGGGTGCAAAGGAAGATGATTCTTCTGTTCTTCTGCCTCTCCCCTCTGGCCCAACACCATCCACAAACCCAGCACCACCCACTGTTGTGACTGTGAGGTTTAAGTTCTTCCAACTTAAACCTGCTGCAATCACTAAGCTACAGATGTTGTCACAAGGAAGCATGGAACCTCCAGATAAAATAGGTAAGTTAATACTTCTAGAACCAGTATATTAAATAAAATTGTAAATGATTTGTTTTACTCATCAACATCAGCTGAATGAATATGAGTAAAATAAAATGAACTTGCTTTTATTTGTTACAGAAACCTCAAAAACTCCACCCCTGCTATTGCAGTCCTCATCAAGATATGCCCACTGGATCAATCAAGACTGGTGGACAAGTGTTCGTCTTGGACCACAAACGCTGGACATCACCAATGAAGGAGGCTATCTATGGCCTCCTAGTCAAGTATCATGGACAGAAAGACACGTTCAAGCTTGTAGATCAAGACTACGTAGCTATGGTCCATCGGCCTGCCACAAATCCAAACAGTCTTCTTCACCCCACAACCAAATACCATATAACACAGTACATAAAACACCAGGCTAAAGAGTTGAACGCAAGCTCATCTCTGAACACCAGTCCAGAAAAACCTTTGGAGACACAAAAACTGTGGCAAAGTTTAACAGAGGGAGTGCTCATGTCCCAGTTGTAGAACTGCCACCAGCCATTGTGAATCCAGCAGATCCGGTCTCGCTGCCAGCATCTGAAAAGCCACTAACACAGGAGAATGTACAGAAAATGGTATAGGACATAAGCAGCAGCAACAAAAACCCAGACAGACGAAAAAATTCCTCTCGTGCAGGCATCCAAAATCCCGTAACCAAAGATCATCAGTTCATCACTTTCATCAACAAGGGCAAGTGTTTAAAGCCTATTCTAAGGAGAGACTGACAAATCCCAGAATGGCTTTTGAGAAGTTTGCGCAGACTGACTTTTTTCGGCATGAACTGCAATTAATAAAGCGCAGAGTGGAGGAAAACTCTGAGAAGACGAGGAAACTATCAGAGCCTCAACATCAGGGAAGAATGTGCCATTTCTGTTGCACAGAGCTGAAACAGGGCCGAACAACACATTCACAAAGGGTTCCCAGGAGTGGCTGGGAAAAACATTTACTGCCCAATCAAAGTCCTTGCTTTATAAAAAGACAGTATGACCAATGAAATTACCTAAAGGGTTTTAAGCCCCGTCATTCTATGGCGTGGGAAAGGAGAGGTGGGCAGCAGAGAGAAAGAAATCTGAAAATCTGAGGTTTTGTGGATAGACTTACATACATTTCATATTTTAATAATGTGTTGTTCATGTTGCAGCATTCTGTTGCTCCATCCATTTGTTTCAAATACTGTAAAACTTTTAACAATAAATAGCACAGTCCCAAACACATTTTGACAAATAAACGCAGGTCCCCATTAAACACATGGTCTGGTTTTCATATAAGTTCTTTAGATGCATAAAACCTCCTAAACCCTGCTGGGTCGCCCACTTTAGCTGCTTCTTAGTTGCTTAGATTGTTCAAAAAAATATTAATGTTAAGACTAAACGTATGATCAATATGTCAAAATGAACATGCTACACATCCTTGGTTAGATGCTCAACAGATCAATCGTTCAGTTCATTTAACAGAACAACAAGCCCCAAACTTTTATTCTTATAGATTTACCAGTGTAACCTCACCTGCATGGTACAAGAGATGAAAAGGAAAATGAAGTGCCGACTCCTGTTACCTTTGAAGCGCTCGTTAAGTCTGCTTGTTAAGTCCCAATGTGTCCCTTCCTTTATTATTTATATTCCTTTGGTCTGTAAGGGTCCAGGGTTTTGAAGAATCAAAACAGCTTTTCATAAAAATGAATCCAGGTTGTGAATCCTGTCATGTGAAGTCCATCGCTCTCTGTGTGTTAACTTCTGCCACACTTCTCTCATCCTGCACCCTGTTTTCGTTTTATATTTGCTAGTTTTGCTTAGTATTTAGTTATTGTTCTTCCACCATGTTTCCACAACTTCTGCCCAGCCATGTCCCATCGCTTTGCAGCAGTTATAATTTCACTTGTTTATATTTGCTTTTTTTGTTGTTTTTTTACTTGTAAATGCTTGTTTTAGCACTCTCCATATTCTACTGACGGCATATGTTTGAGTAGATATTGTTATGTGTACGTTAAACTGGAACCAAAAGCACAACAGAGCCGGATAGACGTTCTCAGTACAAAGGGAGTTTATTGAAGGAAACAATCTAAAGAAGCAGGTGGGCAGGCAGTACCAGTTAGTCTGTGAGACGAGGGAGAATACACAAGGATTAGTTCACGCAAGTAAAAGTCAGAAGACAAGGTGCATACCGCTGGAGACTTGATAACGGGCCTTTGATTGGGAACGATGTGCAGGTGTAGAGACACAGAGTGCAGGAGCCAGAGAGGAGAGCCACGCCCTCCTTCAAACCAAGTAGACTCACAGGGTAAAACAGACAGATAGGCACAATAGGGTGGGGAAACAGCAGAGAATGAAAGGTAAACAAAGGAGAGAGACCACCGGATAGAACAGATATAATAAAACACTCATGTTAAGTATAGAACTTGTTTCACTTGATTTCTTCTTCAAAGCACTGCTTAGTTTATTTTTGATGTGAATAATCGGTCAATATTTTATTTTATAATTTAATTTTGAATGCAACAAAATAGGTCAGAACCAAGGTTATTATAGTTTTGGATTTTTCCTTAGTTTCCGTTTTGACTTTTTGTATTCTATTTCAGTTTAGTTAATTAGTTTTTAACGTGAATTTTTATTTTATGAAAACGCTTAGTTTTAGTTTAGTTTTTATTATTTTTAGTGTTAGTTTTAGTCTTTGTTGCTGCAAAAGTAGACTAGGAGCCAGAGCGTTCAGCTATCAAGCTCCTCTCCTCTGGAACCAGGTTCCAGTTTGGGTTCAGGAGGCAGACACCATCTCCACATTTAAGAGTAGGCTTAAGACTTTCCTCTTTGATAAAGCTTATAGTTAGGGCTGGCTCAGGTGAGTCCTGAACCATCCCTTAGTTATGCTGCTATAGGCCTAGACTGCCGGGGGATTTCCCATGATGCACTGAGCTCCTCTCTCCTCTACTTTCTCTCCCTCTATATGCAACCTCATCCCATTATTGCATGTTACTAACACAGAGTATGGTCTAGACCTGCTCTTTTATGAAAAGCGCTGTGAGATAACTGTTGTTGTGATTTGGCGCTATATAAATAAAATTGAATTGAATTGAAATGAATGATGCCAAGCTCAGTTCAGTTTAGTTCAGTCCAGTTTAGTTTATTCACAAAACATTAAAATACAACTACAATCACTAGAAATAATGAAGATTTGTGAAAAGGGACACTTTTTTAAACTATCTGAAGCTTACACACTAAGCAATATATACATATATTTGAAGTACTAACACATTATAATAATAATCAGAAGTGAACAGCAAAGTGGGATACACATCTCTTTCTTAAAAATAGAAATCATTAAGTCATTTGTCTTTGATAACAGCCCCAAATGGGATTCGGACCTGCATCCAGATAATCTTTTCTAAAATTTCAAAAGTTGTTCAGCACCTTGGACAGCAACCAGAAAATGCTGCTATCTGATTGGCTGTAAATTACAACTTGCCCCCGCATGGCAGGCGAGAATTCTACCATTGAACCACCAATGCTTGAAAAAGCTGTCCCGTATGGGCAGACACGCCCACTTTCTGGTGGACTTCTCACTTGGCATCCGTGGCGGTGAGAATTCTACCAATGAACCACCAATGCTTGAAAAAGCTGTCCGGTATGGGCAAAGCCGTCAAATTGTGTGCAGACGTTCATGGTCCCCAGAGGAGACGTTATACTGACTATGGTGTTTCTCTAACTTTTCCCCTAGCCCCACAATGAATCGTTACTGGTATTTTCTCTGGCGCCCCCATGAGATTGATTTTTGTGATTTTGAGTGAAATGTCTCAACAACTACTGGATGTATTGTCATGAAGTTTGGCGCACACATTCAGTTTCCCTTCAGGATAAACTGTAATTTCCAATGCCTAATGAATAAGTCAGGATGAAGACACACCTGGCCAGTTTCATGTCCTCATACCTTAAAAGCCCTGAAAACATATTTTCTCAGTCACCTTGAGAGTTGTCGCTATCCATGCTGTCTCAACAAGCCTTGAGGAAATTTGGTACAGAAATTCGTTTTCCGCAGAAGATGAATCCTGCTGACTTTAGTGGTCCCTTGACTTTTCCTCTTGGCCCACGATGAGGTCAAACCAATGTCTCATTTTGGGCAAGATTGAAATTTTGGCTCAGAAAGTTACGTAACCATCTGAAACAAGTCAGAGCGGCACAGAACAAACTAAGGCGCTGCTTTCAACTTGCAGTCTCCCGTTGGGGCGTTGGTGGGAATCCCACTTCTGATAAAATCGATTTCGGCTGGACCCGCACCTTGTTCTTGTAACGATGCTTGCAGTTAAGCAAGGAATTTGTGATCGGTTGTTGATGTATCACGTTGTACAAGCTTGCCGTTAGGGTTTCCTTCACAGCTGAGTGGTTTCGGCTGGTACGCGACAAGGTTAAAACTTGTCACTGCATTGGCCGGGAATCGAACCCGGGCCTCCCGCGTGGCAGGCGAGAATTCTACCACTGAACCACCAATGCTCGATGAAGCTGCCCCGTAGGAGCTGACGCGTCCACTTTCTGGTGGAATTTTCAGCTGGCCTCCGTGGCGGCTAGAATTCTACCACTGGACCACCGCCGCTTAGTGAACAAGTCAGATTTGGACTGACACGCTTTCGGGGTGAAGACACACCTGGTATTTGGCCAGTTTCCAGTCCACATACTTCAAACAGTAAAAGCCCTCAAAACGCACGCGGCCACTTTCTGGTGGAATTTTCAGCTGGCCTGAATTCTACCACTGAATTCTCTCAGTCGTCTTGACCAAATTGTGTACAGACGTTCACATTCCCCAGAGGAGACATCATACTGACTACGGTGATTCCCTGACTTTTCCCCTAGCCCCACAATGAACTGTGACTGATATTTTCTCTAGCGCCTCCATGAGATTGATTTTGTGATTTTGGGTGAAATCACTCACCGTCATGAAATTTGGCGTACACATTCACTTTCCCCTCAGGATAAACTGTAATTTCCAGTGCCTAATGAACAAGTCGGGTGTGACCGAAAGCTGTCAAACTGTAATTTCCAATGCCTAATGAATAGTCAGGATGAGACACACGTGGCCAGTTTCATGTCCTCATACCTTAAAAGCCCTGAAAACATATTTTCTCAGTCACCTTGAGAGTTGTCGCTATCCATGCTGTCTCAACAAGCCTTGAGGAAATTTGGTACAGAAATTCGTTTTCCGCAGAAGATGAATCCTGCTGACTTTAGTGGTCCCTTGACTTTTCCTCTTGGCCCCGATGAGGTCAAACCAATGTCTCATTTTGGCAAGATTGAAATTTGGCTCAGAAAGTTACGTAACCATCTGAAACAAGTCAGAGCGGCACAGAACAAACTAAGGCGCTGCTTTCAACTTGCAGTCAGCTTTCGGGTGAAGACACACCTGGTATTTGGCCAGTTTCCAGTCCACATACTTCAAACAGTAAAAGCCCTCAAAACGCACGCGGCCACTTTCTGGTGGAATTTTCAGCTGGCCTGAATTCTACCACTGAATTCTCTCAGTCGTCTTGACCAAATTGTGTACAGACGTTCACATTCCCAGAGGAGACATCATACTGACTACGGTGATTCCCTGACTTTTCCCCTAGCCCACAATGAACTGTGACTGATATTTTCTCTAGCGCCACCATGAGATTGATTTTTGTGATTTTGAGTGAAATCACTCACCGTCATGAAATTTGGCGTACACATTCACTTTCCCCTCAGGATAAACTGTAATTTCCAGTGCCTAATGAACAAGTCGGGTGTGACCGGAAAGCCGTCAAATTGTGTGCAGACGTTCATGGTCCCCAGAGGAGACGTTATACTGACTATGGTGTTTCTCTAACTTTTCCCCTAGCCCACAATGAATCGTTACTGGTATTTTCTCTGGCGCCCCCATGAGATTGATTTTTGTGATTTTGAGTGAAATGTCTCAACAACTACTGGATGTATTGTCATGAAGTTTGGCGCACACATTCAGTTTCCCTTCAGGATAAACTGTAATTTCCAATGCCTAATGAATAAGTCAGGATGAAGACACACGTGGCCAGTTTCATGTCCTCATACCTTAAAAGCCCTGAAAACATATTTTCTCAGTCACCTTGAGAGTTGTCGCTATCCATGCTGTCTCAACAAGCCTTGAGGAAATTTGGTACAGAAATTCGTTTTCCGCAGAAGATGAATCCTGCTGACTTTAGTGGTCCCTTGACTTTTCCTCTTGGCCCACGATGAGGTCAAACCAATGTCTCATTTTGGGCAAGATTGAAATTTTGGCTCAGAAAGTTACGTAACCATCTGAAACAAGTCAGAGCGGCACAGAACAAACTAAGGCGCTGCTTTCAACTTGCAGTCTCCCGTTGGGGCGTTGGTGGGAATCCCACTTCTGATAAAAACTGATTTCGCTGGACCCGCACCTTGTTCTTGTAACGATGCTTGCAGTTAAGCAAGGAATTTGTGATCGGTTGTTGATGTATCACGTTGTACAAGCTTGCCGTTAGGGTTTCCTTCACAGCTGAGTGGTTTCGGCTGGTACGCGACAAGGTTAAAACTTGTCACTGCATTGGCCGGGAATCGAACCCGGGCCTCCCGCGTGGCAGGCGAGAATTCTACCACTGAACCACCAATGCTCGATGAACTGCCCCGTAGGAGCTGACGCGTCCACTTTCTGGTGGAATTTTCAGCTGGCCTCCGTGGCGGCTAGAATTCTACCACTGGACCACCGCCGCTTAGTGAACAAGTCAGATTTGGACTGACAAGCTTTCGGGGTGAAGACACACCTGGTATTTGGCCAGTTTCCAGTCCACATACTTCAAACAGTAAAAGCCCTCAAAACGCACGCGGCCACTTTCTGGTGGAATTTTCAGCTGGCCTGAATTCTACCACTGAATTCTCTCAGTCGTCTTGACCAAATTGTGTACAGACGTTCACATTCCCCAGAGGAGACATCATACTGACTACGGTGATTCCCTGACTTTTCCCCTAGCCCCACAATGAACTGTGACTGATATTTTCTCTAGCGCCACCATGAGATTGATTTTTGTGATTTTGAGTGAAATCACTCACCGTCATGAAATTTGGCGTACACATTCACTTTCCCCTCAGGATAACTGTAATTTCCAGTGCCTAATGAACAAGTCGGGTGTGACCGGAAAGCCGTCAAATTGTGTGCAGACGTTCATGGTCCCCAGAGGAGACGTTATACTGACTATGGTGTTTCTCTAACTTTTCCCCTAGCCCCACAATGAATCGTTACTGGTATTTTCTCTGGCGCCCCCATGAGATTGATTTTTGTGATTTTGAGTGAAATGTCTCAACAACTACTGGATGTATTGTCATGAAGTTTGGCGCACACATTCAGTTTCCCTTCAGGATAAACTGTAATTTCCAATGCCTAATGAATAAGTCAGGATGAAGACACACCTGGCCAGTTTCATGTCCTCATACCTTAAAAGCCCTGAAAACATATTTTCTCAGTCACCTTGAGAGTTGTCGCTATCCATGCTGTCTCAACAAGCCTTGAGGAAATTTGGTACAGAAATTCGTTTTCCGCAGAAGATGAATCCTGCTGACTTTAGTGGTCCCTTGACTTTTCTCTTGGCCCACGATGAGGTCAAACCAATGTCTCATTTTGGGCAGATTGAAATTTTGGCTCAGAAAGTTACGTAACCATCTGAAACAAGTCAGAGCGGCACAGAACAAACTAAGGCGCTGCTTTCAACTTGCAGTCAGCTTTCGGGGTGAAGACACACCTGGTATTGGCCAGTTTCCAGTCCACATACTTCAAACAGTAAAAGCCCTCAAAACGCACGCGGCCACTTTCTGGTGGAATTTTCAGCTGGCCTGAATTCTACCACTGAATTCTCTCAGTCGTCTTGACCAAGACGACTGAGAGAGACTTTTCCCCTAGCCCCACAATGAACTGTGACTGATATTTTCTCTAGCGCCACCATGAGATTGATTTTGTGATTTTGAGTGAAATCACTCACCGTCATGAAATTTGGCGTACACATTCACTTTCCCCTCAGGATAAACTGTAATTTCCAGTGCCTAATGAACAAGTCGGGTGTGACCGGAAAGCCGTCAAATTGTGTGCAGACGTTCATGGTCCCCAGAGGAGACGTTATACTGACTATGGTGTTTCTCTAACTTTTCCCCTAGCCCCACAATGAATCGTTACTGGTATTTTCTCTGGCGCCCCATGAGATTGATTTTTGTGATTTTGAGTGAATGTCTCAACACTACTGGATGTATTGTCATGAAGTTTGGCGCACTGTGTACAGACGTTCACATTCCCCAGAGGAGACATCATACTGACTACGGTGATTCCCTGACTTTTCCCCTAGCCCCCAATGAACTGTGACTGATATTTTCTCTAGCGCCACCATGAGATTGATTTTGTGATTTTGGGTGAAATCACTCACCGTCATGAAATTTGGCGTACACATTCACTTTCCCCTCAGGATAAACTGTAATTTCCAGTGCCTAATGAACAAGTCGGGTGTGACGGAAAGCCGTCAAATTGTGTGCAGACGTTCATGGTCCCCGAGGAGACGTTAACTGGACTATGGTGTTTCTCTAACTTTCCCCTAGCCCCACATGATCGTTCTGGTATTTTCTCTGGCGCCCCCATGAGATTGATTTTTGTGATTTGAGTGAAATGTCTCAACAACTACTGGATTATTGTCATGAAGTTTGGCGCACACATTCAGTTTCCCTTCAGGATAAACTGTAATTTCCAATGCCTAATGAATAAGTCAGGATGAAGACACACCTGGCCAGTTTCATGTCCTCATACCTTAAAAGCCCTGAAAACATATTTCTCAGTCACCTTGAGAGTTGTCGCTATCCATGCTGTCTCAACAAGCCTTGAGGAATTTGGTACAGAAATTCGTTTTCCGCAGAAGATGAATCCTGCTGACTTTAGTGGTCCCTTGACTTTTCCTCTTGGCCCACGATGAGGTCAAACCAATGTCTCATTTGGGCAAGATTGAAATTTTGGCTCAGAAGTTACGTAACCATCTGAAACAAGTCAAGCGGCACAGCACAAACTAAGGCGCTGCTTTCAACTTGCAGTCAGCTTTCGGGGTGAGACACACCTGGTATTTGGCCAGTTTCCAGTCCACATACTTCAAACAGTAAAAGCCCTCAAAACGCACGCGGCCACTTTCTGGTTGGAATTTTCAGCTGGCCTGAATTCTACCACTGAATTCTCTCAGTCGTCTTGACCAAGACGACTGAGAGAGACTTTCCCCTAGCCCCACAATGAACTGTGACTGATATTTCTCTAGCGCCACCATGAGATTGATTTTTGTGATTTTGAGTGAAATCACTCACCGTCATGAAATTTGGCGTACACATTCACTTCCCTCAGGATAAACTGTAATTTCCAGTGCCTAATGAACAAGTCGGGTGTGACCGGAAAGCCGTCAATTGGTGTGCAGACGTTCATGGTCCCCAGAGGAGACGTTATACTGACTATGGTGTTTCTCTAACTTTTCCCCTAGCCCACAATGAATCGTTACTGGTATTTCTCTGGCGCCCCCATGAGATTGATTTTTGTGATTTGAGAAATGTCTCAACAACTACTGGATGTATTGTCATGAAGTTTGGCGCACTGTGTACAGACGTTCACATTCCCCAGAGGAGACATCATACTGACTACGGTGATTCCCTGACTTTTCCCCTAGCCCCACAATGAACTGTGACTGATATTTTCTCTAGCGCCACCATGAGATTGATTTTTGTGATTTTGAGTGAAATCACTCACCGTCATGAAATTTGGCGTACACATTCACTTTCCCCTCAGGATAAACTGTAATTTCCAGTGCCTAATGAACAAGTCGGGTGTGACCGGAAAGCCGTCAAATTGTGTGCAGACGTTCATGGTCCCCAGAGGAGACGTTATACTGACTATGGTGTTTCTCTAACTTTTCCCCTAGCCCCACAATGAATCGTTACTGGTATTTTCTCTGGCGCCCCCATGAGATTGATTTTTGTGATTTTGAGTGAAATGTCTCAACAACTACTGGATGTATTGTCATGAAGTTTGGCGCACACATTCAGTTTCCCTTCAGGATAAACTGTATTTCCAATGCCTAATGAATAAGTCAGGATGAAGACACACCTGGCCAGTTTCATGTCCTCATACCTTAAAGCCCTGAAAACAATTTTCTCAGTCACCTTGAGAGTTGTCGCTATCCATGCTGTCTCAACAAGCCTTGAGGAAATTTGGTACAGAAATTCGTTTTCCGCAGAAGATGAATCCTGCTGACTTTAGTGGTCCCTTGACTTTCCTCTTGGCCCACGATGAGGTCAAACCAATGTCTCATTTTGGGCAAGATTGAAATTTTGGCTCAGAAAGTTACGTAACCATCTGAAACAAGTCAGAGCGGCACAGAACAAACTAAGGCGCTGCTTTCAACTTGCAGTCTCCCGTTGGGGCGTTGGTGGGAATCCCACTTCTGATAAAATCGATTTCGGCTGGACCCGCACCTTGTTCTTGTAACGATGCTTGCAGTTAAGCAAGGAATTTGTGATCGGTTGTTGATGTATCACGTTGTACAAGCTTGCCGTTAGGGTTTCCTTCACAGCTGAGTGGTTTCGGCTGGTACGCGACAAGGTTAAAACTTGTCACTGCATTGGCCGGGAATCGAACCCGGGCCTCCCGCGTGGCAGGCGAGAATTCTACCACTGAACCACCAATGCTCGATGAAGCTGCCCGTAGGAGCTGACGCGTCCACTTTCTGGTGGAATTTTCAGCTGGCCTCCGTGGCGGCTAGAATTCTACCACTGGACCACCGCCGCTTAGTGAACAAGTCAGATTTGGACTGACACGCTTTCGGGGTGAAGACACACCTGGTATTTGGCCAGTTTCCAGTCCACATACTTCAAACAGTAAAAGCCCTCAAAACGCACGCGGCCACTTTCTGGTGGAATTTTCAGCTGGCCTGAATTCTACCACTGAATTCTCTCAGTCGTCTTGACCAAATTGTGTACAGACGTTCACATTCCCCAGAGGAGACATCATACTGACTACGGTGATTCCCTGACTTTTCCCCTAGCCCCACAATGAACTGTGACTGATATTTTCTCTAGCGCCACCATGAGATTGATTTTTGTGATTTTGGGTGAAATCACTCACCGTCATGAAATTTGGCGTACACATTCACTTTCCCCTCAGGATAAACTGTAATTTCCAGTGCCTAATGAACAAGTCGGGTGTGACCGGAAAGCCGTCAAATTGTGTGCAGACGTTCATGGTCCCCAGAGGAGACGTTATACTGACTATGGTGTTTCTCTAACTTTTCCCCTAGCCCCACAATGAATCGTTACTGGTATTTCTCTGGCGCCCCCATGAGATTGATTTTTGTGATTTTGAGTGAAATGTCTCAACAACTACTGGATGTATTGTCATGAAGTTTGGCGCACACATTCAGTTTCCCTTCAGGATAACTGTAATTTCCAATGCCTAATGAATAAGTCAGGATGAAGACACACCTGGCCAGTTTCATGTCCTCATACCTTAAAAGCCCTGAAAACATATTTTCTCAGTCACCTTGAGAGTTGTCGCTATCCATGCTGTCTCAACAAGCCTTGAGGAAATTTGGTACAGAAATTCGTTTTCCGCAGAAGATGAATCCTGCTGACTTTAGTGGTCCCTTGACTTTTCCTCTTGGCCCGATGAGGTCAAACCAATGTCTCATTTTGGGCAAGATTGAAATTTTGGCTCAGAAAGTTACGTAACCATCTGAAACAAGTCAGAGCGGCACAGAACAAACTAAGGCGCTGCTTTCAACTTGCAGTCTCCCGTTGGGGCGTTGGTGGGAATCCCACTTCTGATAAATCGATTTCGGCTGGACCCACCTTGTTCTTGTAACGATGCTTGCAGTTAAGCAAGGAATTTGTGATCGGTTGTTGATGTATCACGTTGTACAAGCTTGCCGTTAGGGTTTCCTTCACAGCTGAGTGGTTTCGGCTGGTACGCGACAAGGTTAAAACTTGTCACTGATTGGCCGGGAATCGAACCCGGGCCTCCCGCGTGGCAGGCGAGAATTCTACCACTGAACCACCAATGCTCGATGAAGCTGCCCGTAGGAGCTGACGCGTCCACTTCTGGTGGAATTTTCAGCTGGCCTCCGTGGCGGCTAGAATTCTACCACTGGACGACCCGCGCTTAGTGAACAAGTCAGATTTGGACTGACACGCTTTCGGGGTGAAGACACACCTGGTATTTGGCCAGTTTCCAGTCCACATACTTCAAACAGTAAAAGCCCTCAAAACGCACGCGGCCACTTTCTGGTGGAATTTTCAGCTGGCCTGAATTCTACCACTGAATTCTCTCAGTCGTCTTGACCAAATTGTGTACAGACGTTTCACATTCCCCAGAGGAGACATCATACTGACTACGGTGATTCCCTGACTTTCCCCTAGCCCCACAATGAACTGTGACTGATATTTCTCTAGCGCCACCATGAGATTGATTTTTGTGATTTTGGTGAAATCACTCACCGTCATGAAATTTGGCGTACACATTCACTTTCCCCTCAGGATAAACTGTAATTTCCAGTGCCTAATGAACAAGTCGGGTGACCGGAAAGCCGTCAAATTGTGTGCAGACGTTCATGTCCCCAGAGGAGCGTTTACTGACTATGTGTTTCTCTAACTTTTCCCCTAGCCCCACAATGAATCGTTACTGGTATTTTCCTGGCGCCCCCATGAGATGATTTTTGTGATTT
>NW_024043757.1:0-12589 GCF_014851395.1 Micropterus salmoides
TCACTGGAAGCCATCAACTCATGTGTACAGGCTAAAACAGCCCGCTTCTACCTTTTAGAGGCTGTATGAAAATGGTATTGTTTGTTGTAACGGTAGATCTGGTGAACACTCTTTCCGTGACTGATCTGTGTAAAACAACAGAAGTGAGTTAAATTTGACTCCAAAGTACAACAGGTCACTGGAAGCCCATCAACTCAGTGTGTACAGGTTAAAACAGCCTGCTTCTACCTTTTAGAGGCTTTCATGTAGAAATCTCTGAGTTGAGCTCCAAATGGCTTCAAACTTACCCAGAGACTCACAGAGACCACCATCAGAATCTTGAATCTCAACTTTCTGCCACCTTTCCCAAGCTAGTTTCTTTCAGGGGCCACTAGGGGGGCTCATATCACAACAGCTCAAATCAGCGCCCCACACCCATCATACATTGTAATTTGGTATTACAACTCCATTTAGAACTTATTAGGTGGCTGTTAGCTCATAAAGTCCACAAAAGGAGCTTTACCACCACTTGCTTAGGCTTTACAAGCAAGAGAGTCCTGTTCAGTGAAATATGGTGTATCAAATTGGTATTGTTTGCAGTAAAGAAGAAAATCTGGTAACACTCTGCCCTGTGACTGATCTGTGTAAAACAGAAAGTGAGTTAAATTTGACTCCAAAGTACAACAGTCACTGGAAGCCATCACTAGTGTGTACAGTTAAACAGCCTGCCCTTCTACCTTTTAGAGGCTTTCATGTAGAAATCTCTGAGTTGAGCTCAAATGGCTTCAAACTTACCCAGAAGACTCACAGAGACAACCCATCAAGAATCTTGAATCTCAACTTTCTGCCACCTTTCCCAAGCTAGTTTCTTTCAGGGGCCACATAGGGGGTCCTATCACAACAGCTCAAATCCAGCGCCCCACACCCCATAAGTTGTAATTTGTATTACAACTCCTTTAGAACTTATTAGGTGGCTGTTAGCTCATAAGAGTCCACAAAGGAGCTTTAACACACTCACTTAGGCTTGACAAGCAAGAGAGTCCTGTTCAGTGAAATATGGGTTATCAATTGGTTTTCTTGTTGTAAGAAGAATCTGGTGAAACCTCTCCCGTGACTGATCTGTGTAAAACAAGAGACTGAGTTAAATTTGACTCCAAGTCCCACAGGTCACTGGAAGCCATCAACTCAGTGTACAGGCTAAAACAGCCCGCTTCTACTCCTTTTAGAGGCTGTATGAAAATGGTATTGTTTGTTGTAAAGGTAAGATCTGGTGAAACACTCTTTCCTGTGACTGATCTGTGTAAAACAACAGAAAGTGAGTTAAATTTGACTCCAAGTACAACAGGTCACTGGAGCCATCACTCAGTGTGTACAGGTTAAAACAGCCTGCTTCTACCTTTTAGAGGCTTTCATGTAAATCTCTGAGTTGAGCTCCAAATGGCTTCAACTTACCCAGAAGACTCACAGAGACAACACCATCAAGAATCTTGAATCTCAACCTTCTGCCACCTTCCCAAGCTAGTTTTCTTTCAGGGGCCACAAAGGGGCCCCAAATCACAACCTCAAATCAGCGTCCCACACCCATCATACAGTTGTATTTTGGTATTAAAACTCCATTTAGAACTTATTAGGTGGCTGTTAGCTCATAAAGTCCACAAAAGGAGCTTTACACACTCGCTTCGGCTTGACAAGCAAGAGAGTCCTGTTCAGTGAAATTGGTGTATCAATTGGTATTTCTTGTTGTAAAGAAACTGGTGAAACACTCTGCCCTGTGACTGATCTGTGTAAACAAATAGAAGTGAGTTAATTTGACTCCAAAGTCCAACAGGTCACTGGAAGCCATCAACTCAGTGTGTACAGGCTAAAACAGCCCGCTTCTACTTTTAGAGGCTGTATGAAAATGGTATTGTTTGTTGTAAAGGTAAGATCTGTGAAACACTCTGGCCCTGTGACTGATCTGTGTAAAACAACAGAAAGTGAGTTAAATTTGACTCCAAAGTACACAGGTCACTGGAAGCCATCAACTCAGTGTGTACAGGCTAAAACAGCCTGCTTCTACCTTTTAGAGGCTTTCATGTTGAAATCTCTGAGTTGAGCTCCAATGGCTTAAACTTACCCGAAGACTCACAGAGACAACACCATCAAGAATCTTGAATCTCAACTTTCTGCCACCTTTCCCAAGCTAGTTTCTTTCAGGGGCCACATAGGGGGGCCTCATATCACAACAGCTCAAATCAGCGCCCCACACCCATCATACAGTTGTAATTTGGTATTACAACTCCATTTAGAACTTATTAGTGGCTGTTAGCTCATAAAGTCCACAAAAGGAGCTTTACACCTCGCTTCGGCTTGACAAGAGAGTCCTGTTCAGTGAATATGGGTGTATCAAATTGGTATTTCTTGTTGTAAAGAATCTGGTGAAACACTCTGCCCTGTGACTGATCTGTGTAAAACAATAGAAGTGAGTTAAATTTGACTCCAAAGTCCACAGGTCACTGGAAGCCATCAACTCAGTGTGTACAGGCTAAACAGCCTGCTTCTACCTTTTAGAGGCTTTCATGTTGAAATCTCTGAGTTGAGCTCCAAATGGCTTCAAACTTACCCAGAAGACTCACAGAGACAACACCATCAAGAATCTTGAATCTCAACTTTCTGCCACCTTTCCCAGCTAGTTTCTTTCAGGGGCCACATAGGGGGCCTCATATCACAACAGCTCAAATCAGCGCCCCACACCCTCATACAGTTGTAATTTGGTATTACAACTCCATTTAGAACTTATTAGGTGGCTGTTAGCTCATAAAGTCCACAAAAGGAGCTTTACACACTTGCTTAGGCTTTACAAGCAAGAGAGTCCTGTTCAGTGAAATATGGGTGTATCAAATTGGTATTGTTTGCAGTAAAGAAGAAATCTGGTGAAACACTCTGCCCTGTGACTGATCTGTGTAAAACAACAGAAGTGAGTTAAATTTGACTCCAAAGTACAACAGGTCACTGGAAGCCATCAACTCAGTGTGTACAGGTTAAAACAGCCTGCTTCTACCTTTTAGAGGCTTTCATGTTGAAATCTCTGAGTTGAGCTCCAAATGGCTTCAAACTTACCCAGAAGACTCACAGAGACAACACCATCAAGAATCTTGAATCTCAACTTTCTGCCACCTTTCCCAAGCTAGTTTCTTTCAGGGGCCACATAGGGGGTCTCATATCACAACAGCTCAAATCAGCGCCCCACACCCATCATACAGTTGTAATTTGGTATTACAACTCCATTTAGAACTTATTAGGTGGCTGTTAGCTCATAAAGTCCACAAAAGGAGCTTTACACACTCACTTAGGCTTGACAAGCAAGAGAGTCCTGTTCAGTGAAATATGGGTGTATCAAATTGGTATTTCTTGTTGTAAAGAAGAATCTGGTGAAACACTCTGCCCTGTGACTGATCTGTGTAAAACATAGAAAGTGAGTTAAATTTGACTCCAAAGTCCAACAGGTCACTGGAAGCCATCAACTCAGTGTGTACAGGTTAAAACAGCCCGCTTCTACCTTTTAGAGCTGTATGAAAATGGTATTGTTTGTTGTAAAGGTAGATCTGGTGAAACACTCTTTCCTGTGACTGATCTGTGTAAAACACAGAAAGTGAGTTAAATTTGACTCCAAAGTACAACAGGTCACTGGAAGCCATCAACTCAGTGGTACAGGTTAAAACAGCCTGCTTCTACCTTTTAGAGGCTTTCATGTAGAATCTCTGAGTTGAGCTCCAAATGGCTTCAAACTTACCCAGAAGACTCACAGAGACAACACCTCAAGAATCTTGAATCTCAACCTTCTGCCACCTTTCCCAAGCTAGTTTCTTTCAGGGGCCACAAAGGGGCCCCAAATCACAACAGCTCAAATCAGCGTCCCACACCCATCATACAGTTGTATTTTGGTATTAAAACTCCATTTAGAACTTATTAGGTGGCTGTTAGCTCATAAAGTCAACAAAAGGAGCTTTACACACGCTTCGGCTTGACAAGCAAGAGAGTCCTGTTCAGTGAATATGGTGTATCAAATTGGTATTTCTTGTTGTAAAGAAGAATCTGGTGAAACACTCTGCCCTGTGACTGATCTGTGTAAAACAATAGAAAGTGAGTTAATTTGACTCCAAAGTCCAACAGGTCACTGGAAGCCATCAACTCAGTGTGTACAGGCTAAAACAGCCCGCTTCTACCTTTTAGAGGCTGTATGAAAATGGTATTGTTTGTTGTAAAGGTAAGATCTGGTGAAACACTCTTTCCTGTGACTGATCTGTGTAAAACAACAGAAAGTGAGTTAAATTTGACTCCAAAGTACAACAGGTCACTGGAAGCCATCAACTCAGTGTGTACAGGCTAAACCCTGCTTCTACCTTTTAGAGGCTTTCATGTTGAAATCTCTGAGTTGAGCTCCAAATGGCTTCAAACTTACCCAGAAGACTCACAGAGACAACACCATCAAATCTTGAATCTCAACCTTCTGCCACCTTTCCCAAGCTAGTTTCTTTCAGGGGCCACATAGGGCCCCAAATCAAACAGCTCAAATCAGCGTCCCACACCCATCATACAGTTGTATTTTGGTATTAAACTCCATTTAGAACTTATTAGGTGCTGTTAGCTCATAAAGTCCACAAAAGGAGCTTTACCACCTCACTTAGGCTTGACAAGCAGAGAGAGTCCTGTTCAGTGAAATATGGGTGTATCAAATTGGTATTTCTTGTTGTAAAGAAGAAATCTGGTGAAACCTCTGCTGCCCTGTGACTGATCTGTGTAAAACAACAGAAAGTGAGTTAAATTTGACTCCAAAGTACCAGGTCACTGGAAGCCATCAACTCAGTGTGTACAGGTTAAAACCGCCCGCTTCTACCTTTTAGAGGCTGTATGAAAATGGTATTGTTTGTTGTAAAGGTAAGATCTGGTGAAACACTCTGCCCTGTGACTGATCTGTGTAAAACAACAGAAGTGAGTTAAATTTGACTCCAAAGTACACAGGTCACTGGAAGCCATCAACTCAGTGTACAGGCTAAACAGCCTGCTTCTACCTTTTAGAGCTTTCATGTTGAAATCTCTGAGTTGAGCTCCAATGGCTTAAACTTACCCAGAAGACTCACAAGACAACCCATCAAGAATCTTGAATCTCAACTTTCTGCCACCTTTCCCAAGCTAGTTTCTTTCAGGGGCCACATAGGGGGCCTCATATCACAACAGCTCAAATCAGCGCCCCACCCCATCATACAGTTGTAATTTGGTATTACAACTCCATTTAGAACTTATTAGGTGGCTGTTAGCTCATAAAGTCCACAAAAGGAGCTTTACACACTTGCTTAGCTTTACAAGCAAGAGAGTCCTGTTCAGTGAAATATGGGTGTATCAATTGGTATTGTTTGCAGTAAAGAAGAAATCTGGTGAAACACTCTGCCCTGTGACTGATCTGTGTAAAAACAGAAAGTGAGTTAAATTTGACTCCAAAGTACAACAGGTCACTGGAAGCCATCAACTCAGTGTGTACAGGTTAAACAGCCTGCTTCTACCTTTTAGAGGCTTTCATGTAGAATCTCTGAGTTGAGCTCCAATGGCTTCAAACTTACCCAGAGACTCACAGAGACAACACCATCAAGAATCTTGAATCTCAACCTTCTGCCACCTTTCCCAAGCTAGTTTCTTTCAGGGGCCACAAGGGGCCCCAACACAACAGCTCAAATCAGCGTCCCACACCATCATACAGTTGTATTTTGGTATTAAACTCCATTTAGAACTTATTAGGTGGCTGTTAGCTCATAAAGTCCACAAAGGAGCTTTACACACTCGCTTCGGCTTGACAAGCAAGAGGTCCTGTTCAGTGAAATATGGTGTATCAAATTGGTATTTCTTTTTGTAAAGAAGAAATCTGGTGAAACACTCTGCCCTGTGACTGATCTGTGTAAAACAATAGAAATGAGTTAAATTTGACTCCAAAGTCCAACAGGTCACTGGAAGCCATCACTCAGTGTGTACAGGCTAAAACAGCCCGCTTCTACCTTTAGAGGCTGTATGAAAATGGTATTGTTTGTTGTAAAGGTAAGATCTGGTGACACTCTTTCCTGTGACTGATCTGTGAAAACAACAGAAAGTGAGTTAAATTTGACTCCAAAGTACAACAGGTCACTGGAAGCCATCACTCAGTGTGTACGGCTAAAACAGCCTGCTTCTACCTTTTAGAGGCTTTCATGTAGAAATCTCTGAGTTGAGCTCCAAATGGCTTCAAACTTACCCAGAAGACTCACGAGACAACACCATCAAGAATCTTGAATCTCAACCTTCTGCCACCTTTCCCAAGCTAGTTTCTTTCAGGGCCACAAAGGGGCCCCAATCACAACAGCTCAAATCAGCGTCCCACACCCATCATACAGTTGTATTTTGGTATTAAAACTCCATTTAGAACTTATTAGGTGCTGTTAGCTCATAAAGTCCACAAAAGGCTTTACACACTCGCTTCGGCTTGACAAGCAAGAGAGTCCTGTTCAGTGAAATATGGGTGTTCAAATTGGTATTTCTTGTTGTAAAGAAGAATCTGGTGAAACACTCTGCCCTGTGACTGATCTGTGTAAAACAATAGAAAGTGAGTTAAATTTGACTCCAAAGTCCAACAGGTCACTGGAAGCCATCACTCAGTGTGTACAGGCTAAAACAGCCCGCTTCTACCTTTTAGAGGCTGTATGAAAATGGTATTGTTTGTTGTAAAGGTAAGATCTGGAACACTCTTTCCTGTGACTGATCTGTGTAAAACAACAGAAAGTGAGTTAAATTTGACTCCAAAGTACAACAGGTCACTGGAAGCCATCAACTCAGTGTGTACAGGCTAAAACAGCCTGCTTCTACCTTTTAGAGCTTTCATGTTGAAATCTCTGAGTTGAGCTCCAAATGGCTTCAAACTTACCCAGAAGACTCACAGAGACAACACCATCAAGAATCTTGAATCTCAACCTTCTGCCACCTTTCCCAAGCTAGTTTCTTTCAGGGGCCACATAGGGCCCCAAATCAAAACAGCTCAAATCAGCGTCCCACACCCATCATACAGTTGTATTTTGGTATTAAACTCCTTTAGAACTTATTAGGTGGCTGTTAGCTCATAAAGTCCACAAAAGGAGCTTTACACACTCACTTAGGCTTGACAAGCAAGAGAGTCCTGTTCAGTGAATATGGTGTATCAAATTGGTATTTCTTGTTGTAAAGAAGAATCTGTGAACACTCTGCCCTGTGACTGATCTGTGTAAAACAACAGAAAGTGAGTTAAATTTGACTCCAAAGTACAACAGGTCACTGGAAGCCATCAACTCAGTGTGTACAGGTTAAAACAGCCCGCTTCTACCTTTTAGAGGCTGTATGAAATGGTATTGTTTGTTGTAAAGGTAAGATCTGGTGAAACACTCTGCCCTGTGACTGATCTGTGTAAAACAACAGAAAGTGAGTTAAATTTGACTCCAAAGTACAACAGGTCACTGGAAGCCATCAACTCAGTGTGTACAGGCTAAAACAGCCTGCTTCTACCTTTTAGAGGCTTTCATGTTGAAATCTCTGAGTTGAGCTCCAAATGGCTTAACTTACCCAGAAACTCACAGAGACAACACCATCAAGAATCTTGAATCTCAACTTTCTGCCACCTTTCCCAAGCTAGTTTCTTTCAGGGGCCACATAGGGGGGCCTCATATCACACAGCTCAAATCAGCGCCCCACACCCATCATACAGTTGTAATTTGGTATTACAACTCCATTTAGAACTTATTAGGTGGCTGTTAGCTCATAAAGTCCACAAAAGGAGCTTTACACACTTGCTTAGGCTTTACAAGCAAGAGAGTCCTGTTCAGTGAAATATGGGTGTATCAAATTGGTATTGTTTGCAGTAAAGAAGAAATCTGGTGAAACACTCTGCCCTGTGACTGATCTGTGTAAAACAACAGAAAGGTGAGTTAAATTTGACTCCAAGTACAACAGGTCACTGGAAGCCATCAACTCAGTGTGTACAGTTAAAACAGCCTGCTTCTACCTTTTAGAGGCTTTCATGTAGAAATCTCTGAGTTGAGCTCCAATGGCTTCAAACTTACCCAGAAGACTCACAGAGACACCATCAAGAATCTTGAATCTCAACCTTCTGCCACCTTTCCCAAGCTAGTTTCTTTCAGGGCCACAAAGGGGCCCCAAATCACAACACAGCTCAATCAGCGTCCCACACCCATCTACAGTTGTATTTTGGTATTAAAACTCCATTTAGAACTTATTAGTGGCTGTTAGCTCATAAAGTCCACAAAAGGAGCTTTACACCACTCGCTTCGGCTTGACAAGCAAGAGAGTCCTGTTCAGTGAAATATGGGTGTATCAAATTGGTATTTCTTGTTGTAAGAAGAAATCTGGTGAAACACTCTGCCCTGTGACTGATCTGTGTAAAACAATAGAAAGTGAGTTAAATTTGACTCCAAAGTCCAACAGGTCACTGGAAGCCATCAACTCAGTGTGTACAGGCTAAAACAGCCCGCTTCTACCTTTTAGAGGCTGTATGAAAATGGTATTGTTTGTTGTAAAGGTAAGATCTGGTGAAACACTCTTTCCTGTGACTGATCTGTGTAAAACACAGAAAGTGAGTTAAATTTGACTCCAAAGTAAACAGGTCACTGGAAGCCATCAACTCAGTGTGTACAGGTTAAAACAGCCTGCTTCTACCTTTTAGAGGCTTTCATGTAGAAATCTCTGAGTTGAGCTCCAAATGGCTTCAAACTTACCCAGAAACTCACAGAGACAACACCATCAAGTCTTGAATCTCAACCTTCTGCCACCTTTCCCAAGCTAGTTTCTTTCAGGGGCCACAAAGGGGCCCCAAATCACACAGCTCAAATCAGCGTCCCACCACACCCATCATACAGTTGTATTTGGTATTAAAACTCCATTTAGAACTTATTAGGTGGCTGTTAGCTCATAAAGTCCACAAAAGGAGCTTTACACACTCGCTTCGGCTTGACAAGCAAGAGAGTCCTGTTCAGTGAAATATGGGTGTATCAAATTGGTATTTCTTGTTGTAAAGAAGAAATCTGGTGAACACTCTGCCCTGTGACTGATCTGTGTAAAACAATAGAAAGTGAGTTAATTTGACTCCAAAGTCCAACAGTCCTGGAAGCCATCAACTCAGTGTGTACAGGCTAAAAAGCCCGCTTCTACCTTTAGAGGCTGTATGAAAATGGTATTGTTTGTTGTAGGTAAGTCTGGTGAAACACTCTTTCCTGTGACTGATCTGTGTAAACAACAGAAAGTGAGTTAAATTTGACTCCAAAGTACAACAGTCACTGGAGCCATCAACTCAGTGGTACAGGCTAAAACAGCCTGCTTCTACCTTTTAGAGGCTTTCATGTGAAATCTCTAGTTGAGCTCCAAATGGCTTCAAACTTACCCAGAGACTCACAGAGACAACACCATCAAGAATCTTGAATCTCAACCTTCTGCCACCTTTCCCAGCTAGTTTCTTTCAGGGGCCACATAGGGCCCCAAATCAAACAGCTCAAATCAGCGTCCCACACCCATCATACAGTTGTATTTGGTATTAAAACTCCATTTAGAACTTATTAGGTGGCTGTTAGCTCATAAAGTCCACAAAGGAGCTTTACACACTCACTTAGCTTGACAAGCAAGAGTCCTGTTCAGTGAAATATGGTGTATCAAATTGGTATTTCTTGTTGTAAGAAGAAATCTGTGAAACACTCTGCCCGTGACTGATCTGTGTAAACAACAGAAAGTGAGTTAAATTTGACTCCAAAGTACAACAGGTCACTGGAAGCCATCAACTCAGTGTGTACAGGTTAAACAGCCCGCTTCTACCTTTTAGAGGCTGTATGAAATGGTATTGTTTGTTGTAAAGGTATCTGGTGAAACACTCTGCCCTGTGACTGATCTGTGTAAAACAACAGAAAGTGAGTTAATTTGACTCCAAAGTACAACAGGTCACTGGAAGCCATCAACTCAGTGTGTACAGGCTAAACAGCCTGCTTCTACCTTTTAGAGGCTTTCATGTTGAAATCTCTGAGTTGAGCTCCAATGGCTTAAACTTACCCAGAAGACTCACAGAGACAACACCATCAAGATCTTGAATCGCAACTTTCTGCCACCTTTCCCAAGCTAGTTTCTTTCAGGGCCACATAGGGGGCCTCATATCACAACAGCTCAAATCAGCGCCCCACACCCATCATACAGTTGTAATTTGGTATTACAACTCCATTTAGAACTTATTAGGTGGCTGTTAGCTCATAAAGTCCACAAAAGGAGCTTTACACACTTGCTTAGGCTTTACAGCAAGAGAGTCCTGTTCAGTGAAAATGGGTGTATCAAATTGGTATTGTTTGCAGTAAGAGAAATCTGGTGAAACACTCTGCCCTGTGACTGATCTGTGTAAACAAGAAAGTGAGTTAATTTGACTCCAAAGTACAACAGGTCACTGGAAGCCATCAACTCAGTGTGTACAGGTTAAAACAGCCCGCTTCTACCTTTTAGAGGCTGTATGAAAATGGTATTGTTTGTTGTAAAGGTAAATCTGTGAAACACTCTTTCCTGTGACTGATCTGTGTAACAACAGAAAGTGAGTTAAATTTGACTCCAAAGTACAACAGGTCACTGGAAGCCATCAACTCAGTGTACAGGTTAAAACAGCCTGCTTCTACCTTTTAGAGGCTTCATGTAGAAATCTCTGAGTTGAGCTCCAAATGGCTTCAACTTACCCAGAACTCACAGAGACAACACCATCAAGAATCTGAATCTCAACCTTCTGCCACCTTTCCCAAGCTAGTTTCTTTCAGGGGCCACAAAGGGGCCCCAAATCACAACAGC
Source organism: Micropterus salmoides (assembly GCF_014851395.1). Taxonomy (NCBI): domain Eukaryota; kingdom Metazoa; phylum Chordata; class Actinopteri; order Centrarchiformes; family Centrarchidae; genus Micropterus; species Micropterus salmoides. Next base: position 10,831 of record NW_024043757.1, read on the forward strand.
TCAAATCAGCGTCCCACACCCATCATACAGTTGTATTTTGGTATTAAACTCCATTTAGAACTTATTAGGTGGCTGTTAGCTCATAAAGTCCACAAAAGGAGCTTTACCACTCGCTTCGGCTTGACAAGCAGAGAGTCCTGTTCAGTGATATGGGTGTATCAAATTGGTATTTCTTGTTGTAAAGAAGAAATCTGGTGAAACACTCTGCCCTGTGACTGATCTGTGTAAAACAATAGAAAGTGATTAAATTTGACTCCAAAGTCCAACAGGTCACTGGAAGCCATCAACTCAGTGTGTACAGGCTAAAACAGCCTGCTTCTACCTTTCAGAGGCTTTCATGTAGAAATCTCTACATGAGTCCTGTTCAGTGAAATATGGCTGTATGAAAATGGTATTGTTTTGTTGTAAGGTGAGATCTGGTGAAACACTCTTTCCTGTGACTGATCTGTGTAAAACAATAGAAAGTGATTAAATTTGACTCCAAAGTACAACAGGTCACTGGAAGCCATCAACTCAGTGTGTACAGGCTAAAACAGCCTGCTTCTACCTTTTAGAGGCTTTCATGTTGAAATCTCTGAGTTGAGCTCCAAATGGCTTCAAACTTACCCAGAAGACTCACAGAGACAACACCATCAAGAATCTTGAATCTCAACCTTCTGCCACCTTTCCCAAGCTAGTTTCTCTCAGGGGCCACAAGGGGCCCCAAATCACAACAGCTCAAATCAGCGTCCCACACCCATCATACAGTTGTATTTTTGGTATTAAAACTCCATTTAGAACTTATTAGGTGGCTGTTAGCTCATAAAGTCCACAAAAGGAGCTTTACACACTCGCTTCGGCTTGACAAGCAAGAGAGTCCTGTTCAGTGAAATATGGGTGTATCAAATTGGTATTTCTTGTTGTAAATAAGAGAATCTGGTGAAACACTCTGCCCTGTGACTGATCTGTGTAAACAATAGAAAGTGAGTTAAATTTGACTCCAAAGTCCAACAGGTCACTGGAAGCCATCACTCAGTGTGTACAGGCTAAAACAGCCCGCTTCTACCTTTTAGAGGCTGTATGAAAATGGTATTGTTTGTTGTAAAGGTAAGATCTGGTGAAACACTCTGCCCTGTGACTGATCTGTGTAAAACAACAGAAAGTGAGTTAAATTTGACTCCAAAGTACAACAGGTCACTGGAAGCCATCAACTCAGTGTGTACAGGCTAAACAGCCTGCTTCTACCTTTTAGAGGCTTTCATGTTGAAATCTCTGAGTTGAGCTCCAAATGCTTCAAACTTACCCAGAAGACTCACAGAGACAACACCATCAAGAATCTTGAATCTCAACCTTCTGCCACCTTTCCCAAGCTAGTTTCTTTCAGGGGCCACATAGGGCCCCAAATCAAAACAGCTCAAATCAGCGCCCCACACCCATCATACAGTTGTATTTTGGTATTAAAACTCCATTTAGAACTTATTAGGTGGCTGTTAGCTCATAAAGTCCACAAAGGAGCTTTACACACTTGCTTAGCTTTACAAGCAAGAGAGTCCTGTTCAGTGAAATATGGGTGTATCAATTGGTATTGTTTGCAGTAAGAAGAAATCTGGTGAACACTCTGCCCTGTGACTGATCTGTGTAAACAACAGAAAGTGAGTTAATTTGACTCCAAAGTACAACAGTCACTGGAAGCCATCAACTCAGTGTGTACAGGCTAAAACAGCCTGCTTCTACCTTTTAGAGGCTTTCATGTTGAAATCTCTGAGTTGAGCTCCAAATG
>NW_024043758.1:0-7214 GCF_014851395.1 Micropterus salmoides
GAATAATCAGCAGCGGTAGAAAAGTCCAGTCTCCCCGTCGGGGAATCGAACCCCGGTCTTCCGCGTGACAGGCGGAGATACTGTCCACTTACTAACGAGGACGGCGCCCGCGCTGACCTTGGCACGTGTGCGGGCAGACTTGCCCGCATTTCGTCACGCAGCGTAGCGCAGGGCGTTGACTTCAAGCCCTCACTTTCTTCGATATGACCCATTTTGGCGATGAGGCCGATTGACACTGCTCTCCTTTGGCCAGTGCAGGGTGCAGAGGAGCGGTGTAGTGCGGCAGAACTTGGGTAGGCTGAAGACCAGCCGAGCTGCTGCACGCTGGATTAGCTGCAGAGGTCGGCACATGGAGGCTCAGCAGCCAGGAGCCAGTTGCGGGAGTTTAGGCCCGAGAGATTATGCAACTTGATCCCATAGACACTCAGCAGTGTTAAAGACAGCCTAATGCTGTAGTTTGCTACTGTCCACTATACTAACGAGGACGGCGCCAACGCTGACCTTGGCACGTGTGTCGGGCAGACTCTGCCCGTCATTTTGTCACGCAGCGTAGCGCAGGGCGTTGACTTCAAGCCCTCACTCTTCTCGATATGACCTTTTTGGCGATGAGGCCCGATTGACATGCTCTCCTTTGGCCAGTGCAGGGTGCAGAGGAGCGGTGTAGTGCGGCAGAACTTGGGTAGGCTGAAGACCAGCCGAGCTGCTGCACGCTGGATAGCTGCAGAGGTCGGACATGGAGGCTCAGCAGCCAGGAGCCAGTTGCGGGAGTTTAGGCCCGAGATGATATGCAACTTGATCCCATAGACACTCAGCAGTTGTTTAAAGACAGCCTAATGCTGTAGTTGCTACTGGAGCCAGGACCGCAAACAGTCGCGATTTTGTCGAGGGGTAGCTGGGACACCTTTGGAGTGAGGGAGTATCAAGCCGATTGGCAGTAGCAGGCTGGGGTGTAGGCTTTGACCATGCCCGGGGTGTAGGATGCGTGTGAGCTTTTTTGGTCTTTCTTGGTGAATAATCAGCAGCTGGTAGAAAAGTCAGTCTCCCCGTCGGGGAATCGAACCCCGGTCTTCCGGGACAGGCGGAGATACTGTCCACTATACTAACGAGGACGGCGCCACGCGTGACCTTGGCACGTGTGTCGGGCAGACTCTGCCGTCATTTCGTCACGCAGCGTAGCGCAGGGCGTTGACTTCAAGCCTCACTCTCTTCGATATGACCCTTTTTGGCGATGAGGCCCGATGACACTGCTCTCCTTTGGCCAGTGCAGGGTGCAGAGGAGCGGTGTAGTGCGGCAGAACTTGGGTAGGCTGAAGACCAGCCGAGCTGCTGCACGCTGGATTAGCTGCAGAGGTCGGCACATGAGGCTCAGCAGCCAGGAGCAGTTGCGGGAGTTTAGGCCCGAGATGATTATGCAACTTGATCCATAGACACTCAGCAGTGTTTAAAGACAGCCTAATGCTGTAGTTTGTACTGGAGCCAGGACCGCAAACAGTCGCGATTTTTGTCGAGGGGTAGCTGGGACACCTTTGGAGTGAGGGAGTATCAAGCGATTGGCAGTAGCAGGCTGGGGTGTAGGCTTTGACCATGCCGGGGTGTAGGATGCGTGTGAGCCAATTGCAGATTCTCTCCAAGTTGTCCTGTAAACGCGCTATAAAAAGCAAACTGTACTCACTCAGATTTTTTGACAGCCGCACAATGTATAGCTCGGGGTACACAATACAACAGACTGCTAATAAAGGCGACAGACAGGAACTGAGAAATGGATCATACAGTCAAGTGTTGTATTGCCTTTTTCTGCTGGCTTATTGTCTTTTGTTAATGGGGAAGCTAAGCATATCCTCGCCTCGGTCGGACAGCGGCGTCACGCTCGATGCTGCTGTATTATTTTGGTCTTTCTTGGTGAATATCAGCAGTGGTAGAAAGTCCAGTTCCCCGTCGGGGAATCGAACCCGGTCTTCCGCGTGACAGGCGGAGATACTGTCCACTATACTAACGAGGACGGCGCCCGCGCTGAACTTGGCACGTGTGTCGGGGCAGACTCTGCCCGTCATTTGTCACGCAGCGTAGCGCAGGGCGTTGACTTCAAGCCATCACTCTTCTTCGATATGACCCTTTTTGGCGATGAGGCCCGATTGACACGCTCCTTTGGCCAGTGCAGGGTGCAGAGGAGCGGTGTAGTGCGGCAGAACTTGGGTAGGCTGAAGACCAGCCGAGCTGCTGCACGCTGGATTAGCTGCAGAGGTCGGCACATGGAGGCTCAGCAGCCAGGAGCCAGTTGCGGGAGTTTAGGCCCGAGATGATTATGCAACTTGATCCCATAGACACTCAGCAGTTGTTTAAAGACAGCCTAATGCTGTAGTTTGCTACTGTCCACTATACTAACGAGGACGGGCCCGCGCGACCTTGGCACGTGGTCGGGCAGACTCTGCCCGTCATTTCGTCACGCAGCGTAGCGCAGGGCGTTGACTTCAAGCCCTCACTCTTCTTCGATATGACCCTTTTGGCGATGAGGCCCGATTGACACTGCTCTCCTTGGCCAGTGCAGGGTGCAGAGGAGCGGTGTAGTGCGGCAGAACTTGGGTAGGCTGAAGACCAGCCGAGCTGCTGCACGCTGGATTAGCTGCAGAGGTCGGACATGGAGGCTCAGCAGCCAGGAGCCAGTGCGGGAGTTAGGCCCGAGATGATTATGCAACTGATCCCATAGACACTCAGCAGTGTTTAAAGACGCCTAATGCTGTAGTTTGCTACTGGAGCCAGGACCGCAAACAGTCGCGATTTTGTCGAGGGGTAGCTGGGACACCTTTGGAGTGAGGGAGTATCAAGCGATTGGCAGTAGCAGGCTGGGGTGTAGGCTTTGACCATGCCCGGGGTGTAGGATGCGTGTGAGCCAATTGCAGATTCTCTCCAAGTGTCCTGTAAACGCGCTATAAAAAGCAAACTGTACTCACTTAGATTTTTTGACAGCGCACAATGTATAGCTCCGGGGTACACAATACAACAGACTTGCTAATAAAGGCGACAGACAGGAACTGAGAAATGACTCATACAGTCAAGTGTGCTATTGCCTTTTTCTGCTTGGCTATTGTCTTTTGTAATGGGGAAGCTAAGCATATCCTCGCCTCGGTCGGACAGCGGCGTCACGCTCGATGCTGTTATTCTTTTGGTCTTTCTTGGTGAATAATCAGCAGCTGGTAGAAAAGTCCAGTCTCCCGTCGGGGAATCGAACCCCGGTCTCGCGTGACAGGCGGAGATACTGTCCACTACTAACGAGGACGGCGCCCGCTGACCTTGGCAGTGTGTCGGGCAGACTCTGCCCGTAATTTCGTCACGCAGCGTAGCGCAGGGCGTTGATTCAAGCCCTCACTCTTCTTCGATATGACCCTTTTTGGCGATGAGGCCCGATTGACACTGCTCTCCTTTGGCCAGTGCAGGGTGCAGAGGAGCGGTGTAGTGCGGCAGAACTTGGGTAGGCTGAAGACCAGCGAGCTGCTGCAGCTGGATTAGCTGCAGAGGTCGGCACATGCAGGCTCAGCAGCAGGAGCCAGTGCGGGAGTTTAGGCCCGAGATGATTATGCAACTTGATCCCATAGACACTCAGCAGTGTTTAAAGACAGCCTAATGCGTAGTTGCTACTGTCCACTATACTAACGAGGACGGCGCAACGCTGACCTTGGCACGTGTGTCGGGCAGACTCTGCCGTCATTTTGTCACGCAGCGTAGCGCAGGGCGTGACTTCAAGCCTCACTCTTCTTCGATATGACCCTTTTTGGCGATGAGGCCCGATTGACACTGCTCTCCTTTGGCCAGTGCAGGGTGCAGAGGAGCGGTGTAGTGCGGCAGAACTTGGGTAGGCTGAAGACCAGCCGAGCTGCTGCACGCTGGATTAGCTGCAGAGGTCGGCACATGAGGCTCAGCAGCCAGGAGCCAGTTGCGGGAGTTTAGGCCCGAGATGATTATGCAACTTGATCCCATAGACACTCAGCAGTTGTTTAAAGACAGCTAAGCTGTAGTTTGCTACTGGAGCCAGGACCGCAAACAGTCGCGATTTGTCGAGGGGTAGCTGGGACACCTTTGGAGTGAGGGAGTATCAAGCCGATTGGCAGTAGCAGGCTGGGGTGTAGGCTTGACCATGCCAGGGGTGTAGGATGCGTGTGAGTTTTTTGGTCTTTCTTGGTGAATAATCAGCAGCTGGTAGAAAAGTCCAGTCTCCCCGCGGGGAATCGAACCCCGGTCTTCCGCGGACAGGCGAGATACTGTCCACTATATAACAGAGGACGGGCCCACGCTGACCTTGGCACGTGGTCGGGCAGACTCTGCCCGTCATTTCGTCACGCAGCGTAGCGCAGGGCGTTGACTTCAAGCCCTCACTCTTCTTCGATATGACCCTTTTTGGCGATGAGGCCCGATTGACATGCTCCTTTGGCCAGGCAGGGTGCAGAGGAGCGGTGTAGTGCGGCAGAACTTGGGTAGGCTGAAGACCAGCCGAGCTGCTGCACGCTGGATTAGCTGCAGAGGTCGGCACATGAGGCTCAGCAGCCAGGAGCCAGTGCGGGAGTTTAGGCCCGAGATGATTATGCAACTTGATCCCATAGACACTCAGCAGTTGTTTAAAGACCTAATGCTGTAGTTTGCTACTGGAGCCAGGACCGCAAACAGTCGCGATTTTGTCGAGGGGTAGCTGGGACACCTTTGGAGTGAGGGAGTATCAAGCCGATTGGCAGTAGCAGGCTGGGGTGTAGGCTTTGACCATCCAGGGGTGTAGGATGCGTGTGAGCCAATTGCAGATTCTCTCCAAGTTGTCCTGTAAACGCGATAAAAAGCAAAACTGTACTCACTCAGATTTTTTGACAGCCGCACAATGTATAGCTCCGGGGTACACAATACAACACGACTTGCTAATAAAGGCGACAGACAGGAACTGAGAAATTGACTCATACAGTCAAGTGTTGCTTGCCTTTTTCTGCTTGGCTTATTGTCTTTTGTTAATGGGGAAGCTAAGCATATCCTCGCCTCGGTCGGACAGCGGCGTCACGCTCGATGCTGCTGTTATTCTTTTGGTCTTTCTTGGTGAATAATCAGCAGCTGGTAGAAAAGTCCAGTCTCCCGTCGGGGAATCGAACCCGGTCTTCCGCGGACAGGCGGAGATACTGTCCACTATACTAACGAGGACGGCGCCACGCTGACCTTGGCACGTGTGTCGGGCAGACTCTGCCCGTCATTTTGTCACGCAGCGTAGCGCAGGGCGTTGACTTCAAGCCCTCACTCTTCTTCGATATGACCCTTTTGGCGATGAGGCCCGATTGACACTGCTCTCCTTTGGCCAGTGCAGGGTGCAGAGGAGCGGTGTAGTGCGGCAGAACTTGGGTAGGCTGAAGACCAGCCGAGCTGCTGCACGCTGGATTAGCTGCAGAGGTCGGCACATGGAGGCTCAGCAGCCAGGAGCCAGTTGCGGGAGTTTAGGCCCGAGATGATTATGCAACTTGATCCCATAGACACTCAGCAGTTGTTTAAAGACAGCCTAATGCTGTAGTTGCTACTGTCCACTATACTAACGAGGACGGCGCCAACGCTGACCTTGGCACGTGTGTCGGGCAGACTCTGCCCGTCATTTTGTCACGCAGCGTAGCGCAGGGCGTTGACTTCAAGCCCTCACTCTTCTTCGATATGACCTTTTTGGCGATGAGGCCCGATTGACACTGCTCTCCTTTGGCCAGTGCAGGGTGCAGAGGAGCGGTGTAGTGCGGCAGAACTTGGGTAGGCTGAAGACCAGCCGAGCTGCTGCACGCTGGATTAGCTGCAGAGGTCGGCACATGCAGGCTCAGCAGCCAGGAGCCAGTTGCGGGAGTTTAGGCCCGAGATGATTATGCAACTTGATCCCATAGACACTCAGCAGTTGTTTAAAGACAGCCTAATGCTGTAGTTTGCTACTGGAGCCAGGACCGCAAACAGTCGCGATTTTGTCGAGGGGTAGCTGGGACACCTTTGGAGTGAGGGAGTATCAAGCGATTGGCAGTAGCAGGCTGGGGTGTAGGCTTTGACCATGCCCGGGGTGTAGGATGCGTGTGAGCCAATTGCAGATTCTCTCCAAGTTGTCCTGTAAACGCGCTATAAAAAGCAAACTGTACTCACTCAGATTTTTGACAGCCGCACAATGTATAGCTCCGGGGTACACAATACAACACGACTTGCTAATAAAGGCGACAGACAGGAACTGAGAAATTGACTCATACAGTCAAGTGTTGCTATTGCCTTTTCTGCTTGGCTTATTGTCTTTTGTTAATGGGGAAGCTAAGCATATCCTCGCCTCGGTCGGACAGCGGCGTCACGCTCGATGCTGCTGTTATTCTTTTGGTCTTTCTTGGTGAATAATCAGCAGCTGGTAGAAAAGTCCAGTCTCCCCGTCGGGGAATCGAACCCGGTCTTCGCGTGACAGGCGGAGATACTGTCCACTATACTAACGAGGACGGCGCCCGCGCTGACCTTGGCACGTGTGTCGGGCAGACTCTGCCCGTCATTTGTCACGCAGCGTAGCGCAGGGCGTTGACTTCAAGCCCTCACTCTTCTTCGATATGACCCTTTTTGGCGATGAGGCCCGATTGACACTGCTCTCCTTTGGCCAGTGCAGGGTGCAGAGGAGCGGTGTAGTGCGGCAGAACTTGGGTAGGCTGAAGACCAGCCGAGCTGCTGCACGCTGGATTAGCTGCAGAGGTCGGCACATGGAGGCTCAGCAGCCAGGAGCCAGTTGCGGGAGTTTAGGCCCGAGATGATTATGCAACTTGATCCCATAGACACTCAGCAGTTGTTTAAAGACAGCCTAATGCTGTAGTTTGCTACTGTCCACTATACTAACGAGGACGGCGCCAACGCTGACCTTGGCACGTGTGTCGGGCAGACTCTGCCCGTCATTTTGTCACGCAGCGTAGCGCAGGGCGTGACTTCAAGCCCTCACTCTTCTTCGATATGACCCTTTTTGGCGATGAGGCCCGATTGACACTGCTCTCCTTTGGCCAGTGCAGGGTGCAGAGGAGCGGTGTAGTGCGGCAGAACTTGGGTAGGCTGAAGACCAGCCGAGCTGCTGCACGCTGGATTAGCTGCAGAGGTCGGCACATGCAGGCTCAGCAGCCAGGAGCCAGTTGGGAGTTTAGGCCCGAGATGATTATGCAACTTGATCCATAGACACTCAGCAGTTGTTTAAAGACAGCCTAATGCTGTAG
>NW_024043759.1:0-13359 GCF_014851395.1 Micropterus salmoides
TTCCTCTTGAAGTCTGAAACTTCTTATTCAATAAATATGACCCATTTATCCACTTTTTCCAATACTCACTGCTGGTACTCAACATTTGCTATCATCCATTTGGTGCATGTTTAACTGGGATGTGAGATTGGTGAATTGTGCTTCTACTCATGGTCCCAGCAGGCGGAGTGGGGCTGTTTAAGGGCACACAGTGCCCCCAGCAACCCATTAGGATTAGACTGTGTGTGTGTGTCACCTGTCAGCAGTGAGCTAAAATGCATCTCTAAGAAAGCAAAGTAGTAGGCCTATCAGTAGAAGACCTCACTTTTGAGACACACACTAGCTCCAGCAGCCCCCCATACTGGCCTCCCCCACTCACTGCTCCCTTCCTCTTTTATCTCCCAGCACTAACAAAACACTGTGTCTACCTTACTGCCATTCTTACTCCTCACCCCATATAGCATTTTACTGCTTTGGGGAAGCAGGGGAGAGATCCTCAGTGTGAAATGGATGTGCAATCACAGCCCTTTCCTTGAAGGTTATTACCCACACTTCTTGGCTTTTCTTCACAGCCGCCATGAAGCCGATGGGGGGAAATGACAATGGTCAGGTTTGTCGAGTCAGAGCATTAAGCCACAAGCAGGAGAAATAGCTTTGACACTACAGGCTCTTCAAATCACCACACTGAGCCACCTAAATGCCACAGCAATAAGCAAAGAGACAGGCTGCATTTTTCATCACAGAAGGGGAGCTCGTTTTGGAGCGAGGGAGACCGGCGCATCTTGTTTGGCACTTTTCTTGGATCGGGGGATGTGAAGTGTTGTCAAGGAACAGCTTCACAGCGGTGGGACAAAGCTTTCATTACAGCTTAAATTGAGGGACATCACTACAACCCAACATGTCTGGGGAGCTTTTTAGTTCAGGTAAAGCAATGGTGAAAACAAACGAGCCAATTGAAAGCTCATTACACTGCCAAAATATGCAGTTTATTAGGTAGCCCATGGTGGCAGAAACAAAAGATTTCAATAAAAAGATTGGTTTATATTCCAGTTTCTTTGACAGACAAGTCCGGTTGAGGACAGTGGGACACTTCATCTGGATATTTACCATGCCTTATTCTCTCAGTGACACAGTTAAAAGTGTAAAACAGGAGACCCAAGCAGGAAGAATCTGATTTGGTCCTCTGTTCCTCTGCAAGAATGTTTCAGAACACATGTGCAGTTAGCCTAGGTATAGCTCACAGTACATAAATGTGCATTTAAAATGAATCACTTAAAGCTCCCCAACTGATCCGCTGTCTCCAAAGTGTAGTGTCTGTGTGAATTGCATTGTAAGTGATGTACACTGGGTCAAATTCCAACTATTGTTATTCTCCACGAAGTCTACAGAAAAACAGCTCTGACTTCCCAAAATACTGAACCCATTTTTTTTGTCTTGCCATCTCATGAATCATTAAAATCCAGAATCAAAGTGATGGAGGCACCGTCCTGAAACCATGAATGTCATCTCGCATCAAATGAAACAGATAGCATAAATTGCAGGGCGGAAAACTGTAGCTCAACATTGATGTTACCTAGCTTGCACGCCCTCATTTTTACTCTGAGAAAACTCATAAATACAAGGGAGCATTTGAAATCTGCACAGTACCTCTTTGTTGAATAATTGATAAAGGGGGTGAAGCTATAAACACAGATTTACAGAAGTAACACCACACTGTAAAACTTTCCTGGAATGTCAAAATAGGATCTGAACTTATTTACTTGACTGTATCTTGTTGGGTTGGGTGTTTTCTTCCTGTCTGGTCCTCTCCTGTCCTGTTGCAAAATGTACCATCATTCCGCTGTTGTTGTTTGTGCTTTCACTTTAGAGATGAGTCTATAGATCAAGGTTTTCCATTTCTGACCTTTTAGAATTTTACAATTGCAAACAAAATAAACGACATCTGCTTTGATATTGCCTTCAGTTGTTGCATATCAAAGATAAATTATTTTTTTGTTATACTGGAAATAGCATCCCTTTGCTGGATGTTTTTAGTTAACAACAGCATCAGTGCCTTTTCAGATTATATAAAACTGTAAACAGCTTAGATATACTAGTAAATATTCTGGATTACAAGGCATTAATACACCTAATAAGGTATAGAGGAATGACACTTAGATGGAGATACAGGACAAACTGTGCATCAAAACATACAAACTTAAGTTACATATAGGCTCTCCTGAAATATTAACCACAAGATTTTTCTGAATGTATAATGTAAACTCCATGAAGATAATAGATTATTACTGGCACCATCGTCTGCTAAATCTGTCTCCACACCCCACAGTGTTCGACCACTTGGCACTGAGTTATTAAGCCCGAACAGCTCCCTTTGATCAGGAAACTTATTATGAGGCATCATGTTTTCATTATCATGAAGATGACATCTCGATCACTGTATGATTTATTCTGCCTCGTTCAATTCGCTTAAGAACTCTGGAGGAATGGGTGGAAACCCACACTTACACACATGCAGTACAGAGAGGGAATGAAAGAGGACGTTGTAGAAGAGACACATCCACTTTGGGGACAGAATCCATTATAACCCACCTGTCAGCCCTTCAGGTCGCTGCTGATGATTTCATCCACCAACCCATTTACTGAGAAAGATTAAATTTTCCGGAATACAATAACCCTGGCAATTAATTCAATGTTTTAATAGCACACTTCTTTTGCATGTGTCCCTGAAATACATTATTTACTCAGTTCTGCCTGATGAAGAGCTGTTTGGTGCAACAATTGCAAGGAATAGTTGGGAAATACTCTTATTCGCTTTCTTTCAGAGAGCTAGATGAGAAGATCGTTTCCACTCGCATGTTTGTACGATAAATATGAAGCGACTTGTTAGCTTATCTGAGCATAAAGACCCTGACTCGGCAACAAAATCTGCCAACCGACACCTCTATAGTTACCCAATTAATATATCATGTCAGTTTCATTTACTAAAAAACTAAAGTTTAAAAATTACACATTCTGGATTCACAGGGGGTTATGTGTAAAACTATTTCTTGGCCATGAGCAGTAACCTTCTGGAGTGCTGTTGTCCCTTTTGGCCAGGCAGCTAACCAGCAACCACCAGTTTAAGTACAGACCTGACAGTGTTATCGATAACCCTTGGTAAGAAAGCATTAAGCATATTTCCCAAAATGTTGGACTATTCCTTTAACACAGATTTGATATTTGAATCAGGTATGAAAACATATAGAATGGCTTATATTGCACTTTTGACAGGCATAAATAATGGTGTAAAACCTCTTGAACACTGTTGGGACTGGGTAGCCCCCAGGTATGAAGGCATGAAATAGAGCAGTGATGAAAAATTGCCCTGGATATAAATTAAAAAGGATCATACCAGTGTGATTTTTAATTTCCTACTTTCTGGGGATAATCAATCACTTTTATATACCACCAACAGCATAAATGTTGGAAAAAATACTGACTTAATGGTGGTTGCAATTCTCCACTAAATGAGCCTTAGCCATACTTGCCAAAAAACCTCAAGCATCATGCTTTTGTATCATACAATACATTGTATGTAAAGAATTCCACCAGTTATGTATAGGCCCACATGCACAACATTTTCACTGAAGTATGACAGCAAGACAGGTGATCACATCAGCAGCTTTGTAGCCAGGATTAAGAAACTTTAGTTTTGTACCACTAAATGCTGTGTACCCTTGAAAACTCTAGCTGAATTATCTGTAGAGCTGTTAACTTTTGATCCTTTGAAATTAATGCAACATAAGCATGTATTTGTTTTGAGAGAAAGAGTTGTTAGGGGTGAAGTTTGTCAAATTGGTGTTAGGCTTAAAGAAGGACACATGATGTTTGGCATTTACTTGTTTGTGCTAGATGATTTTGATTTTTTTTCAAACTAACAGCTTTATTTAACTGCCTAGGCAAGAGTGCACCCTTAAAACAACATTCTTTACAGGAGTGAGACATTGAAGGTCAGGGAATAAGCACTGAAGAGGCGGAGAGGCAGTGCTTATTAATTGTATCACAATGCCATCCTGTGGTTACTCTGTGTTATGGCACACCTCTCACTCTCAACAATCCAAACTCTTTCTTGCTATTTTACAGTATGAGGGGACACGTACAATATAGATGTTCAATGTTTCCAAACCAAATTGCCTCATGATGTCATCAGCTCTTATCTTGGTTTGAGTTAAGAGACTATTAATTTCAAGTATTAATTTATTTAATTATATTAACAGAAATCCCTAATTGCAAACTGAGGAGTGGTGGTGTGAAGAAAAACATGGGCACATACCCGGGAAGAGTGTAATGACTGATGCTATCAATAAAAGACAGGAGATCTTGGCCTCTGCAGCTTAAACTTTGAGTATTCCGGGAGGGGGGTTAATCTTCATGAACGTGCAGTCCTAAATCGTCCTTTAAGTGGATACACACGTGTATTGCTTATTCTTGCCTACTGCTGGGATAAGCTTATGGAGAAGCAGGCAAATGGAGAAAATGGATGGATGGACATTGACTAATGACTAGCTGGCCATTAAAAAAGTAAAAGTGCATGTTCTGATAGTTCTCAATACTTTTTTCTAGTTAAGAACCTCACTGAAAGGACTGAAGAACGCATACAGGGCAGTTTCACTTTCTCAGTAGTTTCAAATTCAGATTAACTATAAAAGTATGTTTAAGCATTCAGAGAATCTGATACTCAATATAACAGTGTAAATAATGTGGAGGATTTTTCTATGTAGATATGACAGGATTATGGTGCAGTTTCTTTGAAGCATCTGATATTTCATGTTAGAATTCATGGAGCATGAAGGAAATCTCTGAATGCTTCAAAATGCATATTTACTTCACCCTTGATCTGTAAACCATGTTGTTATGACTATAATGCATTTACCAAACTGCCAACAGAAAGCAAAGAGAAGGTTAACCTAACATTTTACCACTCCAATTCTACTAAACTTTTGAGCCCTGTGATTAATGAGTCAGAAAATCATTAGGATGTAAACAGTGGCGGTTGGTACACAGTCCTTATGGGGTTGACAGTGTGACAAATATGACTAATTAACCCACTGATCTGACCCATGACCCACTCAACTGCTTGACTCAAAAGGGAGTACACCAATCAAAACACAACTACCCCCTCTACTGCTTGCTCGGTCATAGGAAAGTCACGCACTAGATTATAAAATGAAGCAATCACTGGGCAGAGCCAGGAAAGTTGGTGGCTCTTTAAGAGCAACGTAGGTATATTTTGCATTTACATAATTATTTCAGTAATTCCACTCAAAAAGTGAAACTTGGATATTATATTCATTCATTACACACAGACTGATATATTTCAAATGTTTATTTCATTTAATTGTGATGATTAAAACTGACAACTAATGAAAATCCCAAATTTAGTATCTCCTAAAATTAGAATATTAAGACCAATTTTTAGAAATGTTGGCCAACTGAAAAGTATGAACATGAAAAGTATGAGCATGTACAGCATGCAATACTTAGTTGTTATACCTTTTGCCTGAATTACTGCAGCAATGCGGCGTGGCATGGAGTCGATCAGTCTGTGGCACTGCTCAGGTGTTAAGAGAGCCCAGGTTGCTCTGATAGTGGCCTTCAGCTCTTCTGCATTGTTGGGTCTGGCGTATCGCATCTTCCTCTTCACAATACCCCGTAGATTTCCTATAGGGTTAAGGTCAGGCGAGTTTGCTGGCCAATTAAGAACAGGGATACCATGGTCCTTAAACCAGGTACTGGTAGCTTTGGCACTGTGTGCAAGTGCCAAGTCCTGTTGGAAAATGAAATCTGCATCTCCATAAAGTTGGTCAGCAGCAGGAAGCATGAAGCGCTCTAAAACTTCCTGGTAGACGGCTGCGTTGACCTTGGACCTCAGAAAACACAGTGGACCAACACCAGCAGATGACATGGCACCCCAAACCATCACTGACTGTGGAAACTTTACACTAGACTTCAAGCAATGTGTATTCTGTGCCTCTCCTCTCTTCCTCCAGACTCTGGGACCTTGATTTTCCAAAGGTGTCAATGGTCGTCTTTTGACTGCTGTCAAGTCAGCAGTCTTCCCCATGATTGTGTAGCCTACAGAACTAGACTGAGAGACCATTTAAAGGCCTTTGCAGACATTTGGGTTAATTAGCTGATTAGAGTGTGGCACCAGGTGTCTTCATTATTGAACCTTTTCACAATATTCTAATTTTCTGAGATACTGATTTGGGGGTTTTCATTAGTTGTCAGTTATAATCATCAATATTAAAAGGAATGAACACTTGAAATATATCAGTCTGTGTGGAATGAATGTATACATTATACAAGTTTCACTTTTTGAATGGAATTACTGAAATAAATCAACTTTTTGATGATATTTTAATTACATGACCAGCACCTGTAATGTTGGTCTATAACTGAGTCCTAAAAAGTATCTTAAATTAAAAAAACAACAATAGTGCAGTAAGAATATTGCAGCCTGTGTCCAATAAAAGTCAACCTGTTTAAATTTTTTAATTAACTTCTATCTGTACATTGAAACAAAAAAGAATAAGGCTGGTTGCTGCACTAGAATCAAGGAAGATTACACTTGATTTTGAAAACATGAAACACGTTGCATTAGCAAAAAGTTATTTTTTAAGATAAATTCAGCTACCTTCAAAATGCAGAGGATTTTTGCAAAACTGGCCACACAGACTTGTTAAACTCTGCTAGATCCCCAGATAGCTCCATCATTACAAATGTATATTGTGTGGACAAAACTACAGACCTAAAGTATATCGTGTAATATTTAGGGTGAATACAGTATTAGTAGAGTGTTTCACTCAGTGTATGTATGATGTAGGTTCACTGTAGTATTTAAATAAGCAGATATCAAATGTAATACTATGATACAGTGTTCAGAAAAAAATTTTCTACCAATAAAGCTTCCTAAGAGGGAACTGTGTTTAAAATCCAGGTTCACTATCAGAGAAATATGTTGAAAAAGGAAGACAGAGTTTTCTTTGGAAAGACATTTTTGAGTTACAGCAAAATAGGACTGAGAATGTACTCTAGGCTGTGGTTGGAACATTTTTAGCTTCTGGGCGAGAAAAAGCGAGACTGAGTAGAACGACGACCATAATGCTGCAGGCTTAAAGGCTGTCAATTTCCGTAAGGTGACCTGTACAAGCTAGTTTTACCCTATACAGTCTATGGGTTTATCTGACAGTGAAGGTGTGAAGCTCCCATAGTAGCCCTGTACAGCAGTAAATGTATTAAATGTAACACAAGTAGCCTGTGGACAGAGTGTAGGAGGAGAAAAATACCTTAAGACTTGCTGAAAACGTGAAACGTTGATTAAATGGCAAATTTTCCTTCAAGGCTGAGGCTGAGTGTAGAGCGACACTACACAATAAACCATTAACAAAGTCAGAATGATCTGTCTGTATGAAATGTATGAAAGATGTTCTTTTATGGTTATCTTAGGTAAGTAATACATTAAATTAGAATATGTTTATTATGTAATGTGATACATTTTAATGTGTTTTGAATCTGTTCTGGTGCTGTACCATTAAAGCTTGCAATGAAGCATATTTTCATATTAATGCTTTGATCAAGCCTTGATTTCTTTACAAGAAAACATTTCATATAACGGGAGTAGAACACGGAGAGGGAGTTTTTCCAAAAACAAGAATTATTTTAACAATTATGACCATAATGGTTATATATATTTGCATTTATTCAAACTGGACAGTGAAAGGCATGCTGCTTGCACAGTGATTTAACTTGTTTGTGGAAAAACTGTATTCTTCTTGCTTTCCACTTGGGGGCAGAACAAGCCTGTAAAAGCCTGTATTAAGCCCTATTGGTCCAAAATCAAGCACAGTCTTAATCAAAAGCACATGATAAAAGAAACAACAGTACTTTTAAACGGATATCTTGGAGAGGAGCTTAAGGTTATAACAGAGGAAGCTGGAGAGTCTCAAGGGTTGTTTATTGTATCACTACACACTGAGGCATGGACACACTGTTACTGAAGCATCTTCTTTTATAACACCGCCAAGAAATCACTGGAGAAGAAGACAGAAAGACACGCACAAGCACAACAAAGCCTTAGCTGGCGGGAACAGTACAACATCTACGGTACAGTCAATAATTAGTGTTTTCAAAGAAAATTATACCAGAGCCTTTTCTTTTCTAAGTGACACCAATTAATTCAACCATAAAAAAGAATAAAGACTGGGAAATAAAGAACAGAATAAAAAGAATAAAGAGAGTAAAGACAGCAAACGTTAAGTGACTATCTGAGGCAAGCTATTGAACTTTATAGCACAGGTTTCTCATTGACCCTGTAAGCTTCTTGTTGCAGATGATTCTTTCATGATGTAGTCAGCCAGCTACAGACTGCTGTAATATAACTTGTAGAAAAAAGCCTGGCATCACTTGCACAGACAGGAATGTTACTGTTTTTAGAAATTGAATAATCAGCTGTTCAATGTGAATATGAAACTTGACACTGTTTGAACCCGTTGTGATAAGTGGGCTCTAATGAGTAGATGCTGCATCATTGGCAGAGAATCTACCTGTGTTTTCCCTAAATTGTTAAACGCACTCTTGAATGTGGGATGACAGTGTTGACTGTCACACACTAAGCTGCATGGTGTCCATCTGTGCCATGCTGTTAACGTATTCAGGGCTGAAAGCGGGGTTCCTCCGCCTGTGAAATCATGGCTGCAAACAGCAGATGAAAAGCCTTTTTATTGCCCTCCTGCTTCCTCAATCAGTCTGCAGAAAAATAAAATGGTGATGGCCAACAAAACACCTGTGGAGAGGCTGGAAAAGGGACTCACTCATCAAAGCATTCCTCACCGTTCACTCAGACACACACCCACAAAAAAGATTCACTAAAAGTATTCAAGCATGATAGTTGTATACAATCCCAAAATGACACACACAACTAGAAACATACACAAACTCCCATGGTAGTCCTCTGGAAGTAAGCCTGTGAGACACTCTGTTGCTCTGGTTGGGCTGACTTTGCCCACGCTGTGTGCAATGAGTAAGAGAAAATGCAGTGAATTATGACCTAGACATTCAATTGGAGTGCCATGGGCTGTTTGCATGCATGCATGTGTTTGCATATATGCATGTACATGCATGTGTGCATGCCCTTAGTACAGTAATCTACTCCGCTTGTTTCTCTCTCTTGCTTCTCCAGGCTTCTCCTCTCTATTTCTGAGGGTCTGAGAAAAAGCGTTAGAGGAGGCTGTCAAATTAGAATTAGGGCTGCCCTACTTATTCGCTGAAAAATGTCCCATGTGCCTTGCTTCTGGATGGAGGGGCACACTTTGACAAGTCTTTTTCCTTTATCTTCATGGCTAATTTCCACAGAACTTTAGCATCTGCATTGTGGGTAACCTTGTAAAAAACTAGCTGAGCTGTTGATTCAGTGATCAGTAATCTCAGTCAGGCCAGAGTTACAAAAAAAAAGTTGAATTACTGAACCTCACAATTCCACATC
Source organism: Micropterus salmoides (assembly GCF_014851395.1). Taxonomy (NCBI): domain Eukaryota; kingdom Metazoa; phylum Chordata; class Actinopteri; order Centrarchiformes; family Centrarchidae; genus Micropterus; species Micropterus salmoides. Next base: position 9,503 of record NW_024043759.1, read on the forward strand.
TTGGGAAATTCATGGAAAAAGTAATCAGAGGATGCACAATTTTGGCACAGGGATTTTTAAAATGCTTAATGCAACAAATATGACCCAGACTATTTTTTGAAAAATCAGTATGTCTTAAGTACACCATTAAAAATTTCTATCAAAACTTATCATAATTTTGTTACAATGTTCGTTCAGTAGTTCTGTAAGAAGCAAGCTGCAAACTGTTTTTAATGTTGATTTCTTTGAGCCTCAACCCAGTGAATGTGTGTTGTTCTTGCTGTTCCCTCCTCCAGAGTTCCTAATTATACTGGTGACCACCAAGTGACTCCACTACAGCAACTGGAGTTTGTCTCTTGATCGAGGTCACTAGGTTTTGGAAAAAGGGGAGGCCCAGATTGCCCTGATTTTTCCTCACAAGGATCTTTTTCATTTAGTTACCATTGCCCCATTTTCATAAACAGTTGCATAATAGAGGCTTTGGGGAAAAACACCACAGAGATAAAATCAGTTCATTCTCTAAAGAAACACCAAAACTGTATGATGATTTATCTCAACGTGGAATAACAAGAGACCAGAGACCCTATATATTATAGTGTGAACAAGTCAGCAGCTAGCTATATCACCATTAGCTGCATTGGAGCAATGCTGGCTAATCCTTCCCATAGCAATCATGATAAATAGCTAGAAGGCAGCTTACTCTGCACAATTTAATTTCCCCACTCGGCCATCCAAAGCTTACCACCAGGCATCTTACAATGACACCCACCGGTTCTCAAGACACAGGAAGCTTTCAAACAGTCCACCATCATGTCATAGACATACTCCCTATGGAGTTTTAAACATTGATCACCAAAATGTTTTCTGTGTGTATCTTAAAGACTTCCAAGAAAGTTGAACACATGTTCTTCCTCATAAAATCTTTGCAAAGTCTTTTAATGCGATGTTTAGATCAGCGTGTAGTCTTCCTCATTTTTATTGCCAATTTGGTGCCCTCTCTAGCACTTTAGCACCAAACCGCAGATTGATATAGTAAGTGACTAGCTGGTGAACATAGCGGAGCCTTTAAAAGCTAAAGAACGAGATCTTTCCCCCAGACGTTGGTAGACACCAAAAACTGAACAAAAAAAAGAGAAAAGAGAGAAGAGAAAATATTAGATGTAATTCATCAGGCGGCCTTGTTTGACCACGACTCCATATTAATGATAATGTTGCTGCTGCATGAACTACTAGATGTGCAAATAAGCAACTGGTAACAGCGACAATGTGCTGGTAAAACATGTGATACAAACATTGGAGGGATCCACTCAACAAAACATTGCTTGTGGTTAAAAACTCCACATGGTAACTTAACAGAATAACCTTAATATTTAAATTCCAAGGTGAATACTGTTCAGTTAAGCTCATTTCAGAAGACGTCAGCATTTGCAGTTGCCAGTAGCTGCATGAGATCCCTTTTGACAGAGAAGGAAACACAGAAACATGTGATGCAAAGTAAGACGAAATACAGGCCCCTTGGGATTCTCAAGCAGAAACCGCCTGATTGAAGAAAACATGTCAAAATACAAAATTTGAAGGAAAGTCACATACTTCTTTATCTTGCTATGTATAATGGAAAGAAAAAACAAGTTCCACTGAGCCCATGGGTGAAATTTGTGGACACAAGGGGATAAATGAAGAAGCACCACACAAAACGAACGGCTCCATTGGTTTTGAGAAGTTCAGGTGACTTGTTATCTATATCTCCATGTCTTCTGCTTCTGAAGGATTTCTTGTTGTGTAATAAAGACAGATGCCAACTGCGTGTTTGTGTGTGTGCTCACACAATTTTTTCCCTCTTTCTTCACACTGCTATCTCATCTCTAAAACATCTCTGGCTGTGTCCTGCTGGATTCCCTGACCAAGCACACACGGAACTTTGAGATATAACATTCTGGTTTGAGAAATGGGAAAACATCCAAAGCTAAAAGGTAAATAATGTGTGAGGGGAAAGCAGGGAGAAGAGGGGAAACCGGATGGAGGATGAAAAAGTAAAAAGACAGAGAAGACAAGAAAGAGAGAGGTGCAGATAGACAGAGGGGAAATAAAACGCTACAGGGTCTATTCAATGAATGACCTCAACCTCAAAAAATGACCTTTCCGCCAGTTAAAATAATCTCACTCTTTTTGCCCTCTCATGCCCCCAGACTGAAGCTGATGGATAATTTCATGGGCCTGAAAAGTAGATGTGAAATGGTACTGTGCTGTTTTAAGATTACCAATGCCTGGAGTTCAAATCCTTTGGTACCAGTAAGGTTACATTTCTGCAAAATGGTTTCTATTAAAATTCTATGGTTAACTTTTTATCCTCATCTTCAATGTTCAATATCTTTCCTCTACAACCTGAGCCAGATCAATAGTTGCCGGCTCCTATTTGTAGCTTTACAAATCCCTTGAGGCTTTGGAAAATTCCCCATCACCAGTTCTTCAGTTGCACCTTTGTTATGGAAGTTATTTAATGAGAATGTCTTTGCCACAAGGGATGGGCAAAAGAAAAAGCTGAGTTGATGTTTTTAAGGCAGGGTAACGTTGATGAGTCTCTAATACATTCCAAGGGGATTGTTGACTTGGCTCTTTCAGCTCAGGGATACACATCCCTACCTTGAAAGTATTGCTGTTGTCCTCAGAAAATTTGACTAGCAAGGACAAATCAAAAGTACAAAATACAACAGCCCATCAGGCATGAATTATTTTGAAGACTCAACATAAAAATCAGTGATTAATTAATTTAATTGATAATTAAAATGTCTCATTTGTAGCAGCTGACACTGACAATATGCTATATGGTTTGTTTTTGAGTCCATGTCTTTGTGTATGTTTGCAGTTTTATCTTTATTGGGCATGCCTGACTGCAAGTTCATCATTGTATCTGTCAGCAAATGCATTTCGCATGTTCTCTGTCCATGTCTTTGGTGTCATGCTTACATAGCTGGCTTTAGCAACAGTAGGATGTTGGGGGGTTCAGACAAAAGGAAGCTGCATTTGTCAAAACCCTTCCAAACACAATAAGACCAGTTCCACCCTGGGGCTTCTTTGCAAAGAATAGTGGGAAAAACTCTGATCCTTTAATTTGTGAGTTTGAACGTAGTGACTCCAGCCTAAGGACCCTCATGAGGAGGCATCTAACAGCAATGAGCTCGCCTTTTTACTGCAGCCCCCAATGCCTTTTATTTTCCTCCCATCTTCTTTTACTCCCTTTCTCTTTCTTTGATTCTCCTTCTCTACCATCATTTATGCCCTCCTCTCATTCCTTTTGATTTCCTCTGCCAGTCTTATACTACCCAGTTCCCTGCCTTCTTCCGTCCTTTCTCTGCCTGTAAATGAATGAACTGTGTGTTCATTAAACATGACACTTGGAAATAGAATAGCCTGCAGTCGATTGAATGGAGTGGAGGATCATAATGAGAGAAAGGAAAAAAACAGAACACAGTCATTCTTCATTTTGAAAAGAGGCACACACAAATGGTCATCATTATGGCCCAGTCTATCTCCTCTAATCAGATTGTGCTGCTGTCAAAAAAACTAAATATAACAACTTAAGTGTGTGTGCAGCTGTTTACATGGGAATGTATGTATAGCATGCAATGCCATCAATGTGGGCATTCATATTTTGATCATGTATGTGTGTGCAATCCTTTTCCTACTGCTGTAAAGTCATGGTTGTGTATCCACAGCGATTCATGGGCAATTTCACTCCAAGTGTGACTCTATTGATCTTCTAGACAGAAAATTAGATGGAAACCATGAGAAAACACTATTTGTCACATTAAGTTAACAACAACTGCTGCAACAATGTGGAGGTGCAATTTTTAGCACTGAATAATGTATTTAGAAATATC
>NW_024043760.1:0-14776 GCF_014851395.1 Micropterus salmoides
AAACGGTGTCTGTGCGCTACTGCCCTGGCGCACCGGTAATGATGCGTTTTACACCAGCCAGTGATGATTGTTTTGCCAGAGAAGGGATTTTGTTGGCAACTGCTGGGGGAAGAGAAGGGATTGAGGTCAGACACATCACGTTACTGCTCTTGGACAGGTTGGTATTTGTAAAATACTTTGAGAAGGCTATGTAGCTTATCCTTTTCCTTTACCTAAATACCTAAAATTTGTCTTGGAACTGTGGAACTGTATTTTTGAACACAAGCCTGGGGCGAGCTCACCTGTAGGCATATATCATAAGCAGGTCGTGGAGGGGAAATAAAAGTTCCACACTGCACATCTGACTCATTTTACTCCAGAAGTGCTAATGAATAATACTACCGTAAAGTATGCTTTAAAATACAGAGCAATGGTGAGCAAAAAACACAGGTGTTTTGATAAGAGGCTACTTAAACTGATAGTATTGGTTTGGATGCTACAGTATCACACAGAAAAATATCACAGTCCCAATGCTGTGGGAAATACAGTCATGGTGGACTGATCAAAGGCGGCGTTGCCAGCAAGTCCCCTTTAAGGACATTGGCAGTTAGCACAGGGCTGCCCAGCCTCTTTGTCTTCCTGGCAGCCCTTTGATGAGAGCCCCCTGGGTGATTCACTCTTACTTACAGAAGTGCACACGGCTGTTAAGAATTGGATCAAAACAGATTGAGAGGGGGTTGAATGCACAGAGAAGAAGAGTGGAGCAAAGGATTAAAAATGGGAGATAGATGGGAGGGATGAAACAACGGTGTGTAAAAAGTAAGAGATGGAGCATGGGGGAGACAGAGGGTGACTTAAAGAGAGAGGATTAAAATGTTGAAATATTCGGCCCTATTCATCAGTTCATTGTTGTCATGTTGAAAGACAAAAGGTCACTGTATCTAATGGCCTTCCTGTCCTGGGGTGGGCTACATGGGTTGCGCAATCAACTCATCAATTTGAACAGCGAATCAGTCACACTGAAATTTGCATGGTTACAAATCTGATGTAAATTTAGATGAATCCCTGGCCTACTTAACTCATCAGTCTTGACAGTTTTGCATGGTCTTCGCCCGTCTCCATTACTGTGTATTGCCTGAGACATGGGTTGAATCCAAAAGGTTTTCTGTTGTGTCTGTTTAATGGTGATCTATGTAAATGATGATCTGTGAACAAAGTAGACAGGGTGCACTTCAGAATATTTCTGAAGTATTAAACCGGCACTGTGTGTGTGTGGGGTGGGGGGGGGTTGGGGGTGGGGGGGTGACTGGTCCCATCCAACAAATAGTGTTGAATGTATGTGTTGTATAGTGATAAAAGACTTAAAGAATTTGGATGAGATTAGGCATGATTCTGACCAAATGACAAACTTTTCAGAAGCTGAAATTGACAAAACATGCAATGTATGTGTCACTATTGGTATAACTGTTTAATAAAGCATAATAAAAGTCTTAACAATTACAGGGCAGGAGATCCACTGATCACAGGGTTGGCTGTTTGATCCCCACCTCTTCCTGGCCCAAAGTTAACATGTCCTCATGTCTAAACGACAATATATGTCATTTGTCAATGTCTCCCAAAATGACACATATGAGCATTTCCTATACCAGTTCAGCAACAGGCTTACCGGTGCTTAACTACGTAACTATGTTACGTAGCCTAAGTCACGTGACGTCAAACATGTGGTTAATGTTGCAAAACAGTCGCGGTTTGGTTATGCTTAGTCAGCAAACTTTTTGGTTAGTGTAGGCAACAAAAGGACTTGGTTAGGTTTAGGAAAATATTGTAGATTGGGTTAAAGTTGGTACATATCGAAAGTCAGCCACATGATGTCACATCAGTCTGCTGTGTGAAAGTCCTGGGTTTGACCCATCCATCCACAAACATACTTTCTTGCCATTTATGTAAATGTAAACTTACTTTATTTGTTGCGAAATTTATCTTCTGCATTTAATCCATCCCTGAAGGGAGCAGTGGGCAGCGCCCAAATCCAGATTGAAATGCCATGCCAGGTCAAATGGCACTGACTGGAGAACCTAATGTTCTTGATGGGGGAAATCAGAGCAAACACACACGGGGAGAACATGCAAACTCCACACAGAAAGGCCTGGGCAACCGGGGTTTGAACCCACAACCTTCTTGCTGTGAGGTATGAGCACTAACCACTGCACCACTGCGCCGCCACCTGTCATTCTCCTTTGCTACGACAAATGACAACAGACAACCTATATGGTTGTTTTTCTGGTGAGGACAGGCTTGTCGCACTTGGGCAAGAAACTGAACCCCAAATTGCTCCTAATTGTTGGCCAGCACCCTGCATGGTAGCTTTCTGCTACTGTGTGAGTGTTTGTGTGTGTAAAACACCTGTAAAATCCTTTGGATAAAAGTGTAACTATTTCATTACCCTTCCCGACTGTGTGTAATTGCCAACCTTCAGGAATACCCACTTCACTAGCAGAAAACTTTCTGCAGATATTATATGCTGGATATGAAAGCTCTGTTGGATACAGTGAAGTAACAGCATTACTTTACTCTGAAAGCAGACAAGGAAATAAGGTTGCTCAGCAATCAGCCTTCTGGAGTGTTCACTAGATGTACGTTGCCACTATGTCTATTTTAAAGCTGTATTGATTGATTTTTTGGCCATCATGGGGCAGACAAGCATCAATATATCCTGACAGACATGCACCACATCAGCTTATACATCTTATGGTTAACATGTTATCAAAAACGGTGTTGCTGACAACAGCCTCCTACAGGGGGTTACGCAAAAGCTGCTTAGACTCAACCATACAGTAAACGTGCTGGGGGAAACAACAAAACAAGGAGCCAGAAGCTTTCTAGAGCTGCAAAGTTGGGTGGTTAATTCTCTGCATTCTTCATGTTCTGATGAACCCTTTCACATTACTCAATCACATACAACATGGAAGATATTTGTTATTACATGTACTTGAAAATGCAGCATAGTTTGTCTCATCTGCCATTTTTGTCAGCACTGTAATATTTCATCCTATCATTGATTGGCAGCGGCGTTGGTTCCTGGCTGTTACTGCAGCGGCAAGAGGCACATATTAGACCTGCTAAATTTTGGTGGCAGATGGTAAAACTGTGTGCTCTCCCATGGGGTGGCAGCCAGCTGGCCTCTCTTTGCCGCTGTGACTAGTGAAGTTGCTCCTTTATGTACATTGAAATGAAACATTCTGGTGCTTCCTACTGTGCAAGTATTGTACATTTAGGCATGGTATGGGTCGTGGTTCAAGATGGTAAATTTGTCACATATTATTGTTGTTTATTGTTTAGCATAGCTCAGTTGTATGGAGGTCCAAGGTTGCCTGCTGGGGTCTTGGTATTGAAGCAAAATCTATTAGCGTTGATACAATCAAACTACATCATTCTTTATAGTCATTTACATAATCTCAAAATGGCCACTTGCAATGCACTCAATTGTTATAAGTCAGCTGGCCCAAGTCCTTGCCTTATTTGCTGTGATTGAAGAGGGCCTTGTGGTAATTTCTGTTTCTATGTAATGCAAATGAAACCATGAATGCCTCATAAATAATGCAAACAACCTAAAAGCGTAACACCAAAACAAATGCACATGGCTATGGTTGCTAGGCAACAGGCTGTTAACTATGTTGTACAGCATGAAGGTAACAGAGTAATCCCACAGCCATACTGTATGGTTCAGCCAGAGAGCTTTTATAGCTGCAACAGTCTGCAGGAGCTGATGAAATTATTGCAGAACAGCCTAAGTTTGTTTGTTGAAATGAGTAAACTAAACTAAACAACGTGAATGGCATAACAAGTCCTGTATTTTAGTAGTATGTGTGTTTATATTTTGGGCAGAGAGAAGGAAGCAGATGCAATAAATTAGCAACAGCAAAAAGTATCATATCCAAACAAAGCAACATTTATAAAAGTGAAAAACAATATGTGTGGTGTAACTGTAATATACAATAATAAATATACAATTACAACCAATTCACAATTCACTTAGGGGAAATTTTTTTACTAGGTCTGACAAAGGAACTGCCACAAACAAATGATCTTGTTTACGTGTTTGAAGGGAAAAAAATACTTTTTTTGTGTGTGTAATTGGGAAATAATTGCTTTTGAATTGTTGTGCTTAAAAAAATAAAACAAAACAAACAATCACATAACAGGCCTCTCAGGTAATATCCCTTTCACACAGGTTGGCACATTAGCATTCTTACAAATCTAACTTAACTTAGTCACCTGCCTTAATTTTCATTACTTAGTCTGACATTGTGCTCTTTCTTTCTCACTACCAAAGCAGTTAGTAGAAGCAGTTGCTAGGAGCCGTTAACATACTAATTATCATGTTAATCGTAGAAATATTTGATTACAATTTTGTTAATCGTGTAAATTGACCTGCTTAGCCGTGTAAGTCTCATATATGCCACATTCTAAATCCAAATAAAAAAATCAGAAAAGTAAAGAAAGAGCAGGGAAGCACAAAAAACATGTTAATCATATTTGTTGAGAGTTGATGACCACCGACAAAATAAACAAATACACAGGTAAAAAAAAAAAAAAAACAGTTTCACAGTCATGGAATATGAGGCATCTTTGAATAAGAGTGGTCTTCTATATTTTATGTAATTTTTAACTTCTTATTTTAGTAAAATATAAGTACATGATGTATATTTGCTAGACATATCAGTTAGCAGAAAAATTGCTATGTCAAAATTACATATTGTCTCATTGTCTCACAATGGCTCACTAGTGTGGTATCAGCACAGACTAATTACTTGTCCTACAAATCATAATTTGTTTTGCCAAAGATTCCTCTCAGTAGCATGCTAAATACAGCCAAAGGTAATCCCATTGATTAGTGTCGTGTGAACCCAGCACCTTTCAACAATGAGGTGAGCATGCCGTCCCATTAAAATTAATTAATTACCTTTTGCCATTTGGGAACCATTTAAATTTGTAAAAATGTGCCTGGGCCAGGCAAGGTTAATTGGGCATTTAGCTCTCAGAGCTCCCTCAAAACCCAGGAGGAGCTTGTCCCTAAAACAGAAGCAGGTCCTTAATAAAAGTAGCACAGTGACCCCTCCAGTAGACAATAAATGGTTTCTTGTCTTTGACCCCAACCATCCCAGTACTCATAAATGGTTGCATTTGATTGTGTTTACATAATGTTACTCCATCCTAGTACCGTCCCTAGAAAGTAGAGGAAGACTAAAAAGGTGTTCCTGGCTTGTGTTTGGAAACTGTGATCACAGTGCGTGTGTGTGTCTCCCCACTGACAGAGACAGATGGAGTGGGAGCCACCAGATTTACCAGAGGAAGCAGTTTATAGAATATTGTCAAGGGAGAGGAGGCAGTTTCTGAAATACAGCTTTCAAGTCACAGCCATCAATCTCACCAGTGCCTGTCTAGATCAAGCATGCTGGAGAGCTAGTTTGTTAGTGTTCACAAAAGATGGCTGTGTTATGCCACACTATGCTGAGGCTTTAGAGACAAAACAGCCGCCAGCAGCTTCACGCAAAAAACTAAGTGGTAAAGGTGAAGCTGTCGGTCATCAGTATGTAAATAAATTGCCCCATTCTGTCAATCAGACAGTGAAACTAGGGCAGTGAAACTTGAGGTCCTGTGTTAATGAACACCCTCTCAGGACTATTTGCAGGCGCATATACATCGGGGAGTAGCAACATGTTAAACAAATTTGAGAGTCCAAATTTTGACCCCGTTTTAATCCAGTGCCCCCTAAAACATTCTATGTTAAAGGGGCTATGTGTAAGTTTTTGATTTTAATAAATCAAATTTTCATTGCCTTATTGTCAGTGGGCTCAAAACTCACTTAGAAATGAAGCACACGCCTGTTTTATCCGTTACTTGCATCAGCCACTATTCTGCTTTTAATGTGAGGACACGGGTTGTATTCAGCCCTGTGCGTGCTCCAGAGCCTCTCACACTACAGTGACAACATGGCAGATTACGACATGCAGTCCACTAACACCATAAAACAACCGTCTCCCAGCAAAACACAGGCTCCACGTAAGGATACAAAACAACAATAAAGGTTTATGTGCTGAAGCCCATCAGACCAAACAGGTTCCGATGATGTCGAGTAAGAACAAAGTGAGCATTAGTAAAGCTGGAGAAACACAGAGAAAGTCACGTTAGCTCGCCGGCTAACACAGAGCAGTTGCTAATGTTATCCGGTGCAAAGTTGTATTGTTTTCCACATTACTTCACCAACTAACGCGACCCATGCAGGGCTCGACAATAATGGTGTGATTACATTTTCGTTTAGTTTTTTTATATCCAGGATGTCTTTAATAAATGATTAAACACTTTTGGAAGGAGGGACAGTAAAAATTGTCCCCACCGGGCCAGGGGGTTACTTACTGGCCCACTGGGGCAGTAAGTTTAACGTTGAGCCCTGCCATGTTACTTTCCTGTGTACCACTGGTATTATGTCAAAGTGTCAAAACCTGCAAGAAATGATGTAATGGTAAAAAGCAAATGTGGATCGATTTGTTTACTAACCTATAGTGATGCAGCCACGAGCAGCCAGCTAACGCTACATTAGCTCGGACCTGCTGCTGTTTGCTTCGTAACATTCAATTTAGATTTTAGTGCCCTTTACCTATACTCAGGTACACAGCTTCTCCACCTCTCAGTCGCTGTAACTAACGTAACCCACATAATATACAACACAGAGGAAGAGCCATCCACTAACAGTAGTTAAAGTAAAGTTACTTACTGCGGTCTAACTGTTATAAAGTGTGACACAATCTCGTTATAATATTCAGTCCAGCTCACTAACTGTTTCATTATCATGCTGACATTGCTGAGCCTCCGGTGAAAGATACACAGATAGTAAAGTTAGTTACTGAAAGCAGCAGGCGAGCTAACGATGTAGCACGTCAGCTAAATGCAGTCACTATACCATTATCATGTAACGAGCATGGATTAGTTCAACATCAAGCTGATAAAACTGTAGAAGAATATAACAGTCCAAATAACAGACGTTTGTCACGTGGATAGATGGAAATTATATTTTTCACACATAAGTATTTATTGCTGTTATGTGACTTAAAAAAAGGCTTTTGTAAGGAAGCATACAAAAGAAAACCACATATTTATCATTCAGCAAGCAAGACACGTCACTGTTTAAAAAAGAGAGTCTGAATCCTTCCTAACACCAAGCTGCAAGGCAGTGATACTGGAAACGCCATCCGTGTCTCTGTTTCTTTACCACCACTAGGCTGTTAATAGATTAAACCACTGAGTTCAATATAAAAAAAGGGGACAGTGTTTTCTCCCAATAAAATATAAGGTTTCAAATTCCATTACCACCATAACTTTTACCCTGCTGTGCAATGTCTCGCTTTTGTTAGCCTCCAAATTTGATTGGACCATATGCCTTGCGAGGCTGTGATGATATAAGTTATATTGGAAATAAATGTTATGTTCAATATATGAAATGAATACACAGTACACTGGGGTCCACCAACTTTAATAGTTCTAATACAGAAACCATGTGTTACTAGCAATGTGTGCTTTCACAAGTGTCCAGACCTCCCCAAAATGTATTTTCAAGCAGCAATTGACCCTTCGCTAAGCCACGCCCCGAACACTCAGCTGGGCAATCACAGCGCAGTATAGGACTCGCTCTAACTGTGGTCTGACACTTTCATGGATGCGCTCCATTGACTCTAATGCAAAAAGAGTCGTTTTCTAGCTTTTTTTGGCTGTATTTTTCCAAGATATGGTCAAACGCTGTTCCTGGGTCACTTGTAATAGTTACAGTCACTACCCAGAGAGTTTGATAGGAGAAGTACGATTTATTCTCTTTCCAAAACCTAAAACAAATCCAGTTACAGCTACTGTTCTGCTTTTTGATGATTGTACAAATGAGTAGGGGCCTACCCAGCTTCACAGGAACAGTGTTGATCCTTAATATTGTTGTCTTTTGTCTCAATCGTCGGGGGATGCAGTGGTTCACTTGTACTGTGTGATCGGTAGGCTTAACTTCTATGTTTAATTTTCTTCACGTCCGTTTGAGTCAGCCTGAATACAACCTTCAAATGTATAATGCAACGGCAAAACTTCTTTCTTAGATTGCTTTTTCCAACAAATTTGACAATATTTCTCCGGGAATTGCAGTAATAGACAGTGGCAGCGCCGACAGTTTGTCGAACTTAGCAACAGTAACTAAGTGGGGCGGGGGTTAGCGAAGAGTCAACTGAGGAGCCCAGGAGAACCTTGAAAATGAAATATATAAATAAATAAATAATATATTTTGACAAAAATATCATTAGCTCCCACTTTGAACTGAAAGAACATTTTACATGCAGACAAGAACATTTTCACAATTCACAACATTACAGGATGTAATGTGTACATACAAACCTATCGCAACATCAACAACATATCCAATTATCACTACCCAATCCAATCAGCACTGCAGTTTCACAATCGGCATGAACATCAATCTTATCATCAGTGCAGAAACTAGAGCTGTATGTATAGCATTATCAGCGGGCAGGTGATAATTCAGGTCTATAGCACAGGAATTTGTCATGCATATGACTATGTTTCTTAAATCTACTTCCAAAGGGTAGAAGCATAAATCTACTATAAAAAGGATGGGGTGAACACTCAGGAGTAGTTTGAGTCAGTCTAATTACTCCTGCTAAAATTGCAATGCAGTTCTGGCAGGTTAACATCTATGATACTGGCTGCTCTTATAACTAGTAGATTGATTCTTGTACCGACACTTGAAAATGCCACATGTGCAACCCTGCCTGAATCTAGCAGAGTTGCACATGTGGTGTCACCACACATCACCCAGGACATATTTAGATTCCACAGAAGATACAGAACTAGAACATTTTATTTTAGTGCTCAAAAGTATGATAAAACCAGTCACTGAAGAACAAATGCTGCAATATTGAAGTTACTTGTGGCTAATAGCTACTTGCACTGTATGAGAGTTAGTATTATGCACAGCCCAGCACAGGTTATGCTACATTTCTTTCTTATTCAGCCATAGGTATAAAGTAGTGTATAATAATAATGTGTGATATTACAACACTGCTTTTATGATTTGTGGTTTCTCAATGAGGAATTGTAATGTTGAATTTGCAGCTTATGGTTTGGAAGAAGAGATGCATTTGTGCATCAAAACAGAAGACTATTTGAGAATAAACAAATAACAATAGTAGAATTTGTAAACATTTAAACTCTGTGGATTTGGTTAATGAAAATGTGTTTTCTGAATTGTTAGACCTTTTGTGCAACTTTATTTTTTGATTAATTGCTTTTGTGTTGTGCTGTTAACAAAATCATCGTGTTAGTCTCTGATTTATTGTGCTGCTGTGCTATTTTGTGCTTTGACTCATTATTTCACGTGTTCTTTGCAAATTTGTGACTTTGCTCTACACCTAAGGGTCATCATAAATAACACCACAGCTGAACCCAAACATCATAATATCAAGACAGGCCCTCAAACCACACTAGTTTTCACCACACACAAAACTGCATTAAAGTGTTTCAAGTCATTCTACCTGTGAGCCATATGACAACAGTTTGCACCTGAAATACTTTATGCTGTTATTTTGTGTGGCTTGTCACAAAATTCACTCTGTAGAGTGCCCTTAACATTGGCACTCACACATTTCTGTCATCCACAGCTGTTAACAAGATTCTAGAATAACAACAGCCTTGAGGTGTTTACGGTGTAGTGTCTTCAATTATCAGGAGAGCTACCTGCCAGGTTGTGTCTAATTCCTTGCAAGGCAAGAGTTTACACTAACAAGTGTGTTTATTCCTGTCAGCTGTTTTTCTGCCCAGAGGAAAGCACAAACTTAACAGTAAGTTCACCTGTGCCTTGTTAATGGGCTTTATTTAGTTGACATTTATATAACTGAGGCTGGATCGTTTTCCCCACTTATCCATTATATTGAGGTATGTGTTTTCGTTGTCCTACTTTTTATCTGCTTTCCTGTTATCTGAAGGTTCTCAGTCTAGTGAACTTTAAGAAATGTGTATTTTCTCTTTTCAGTGCTTCAAAACATAATCAGTTCCTGTGAAACGAAGTGTGTAGAAAATGGGGATCAAAATCTGATTTTACACTTCCCATATAAATAGAACTGTATCATATTTAAGATTTCTAACCAGTCATTGTGACATTCGTTTTTGCTACTTTGTTGTGATAAAATTAGTCATTAGAGCAATTAGAGCATTGGTTATTTGCCAAACTCCTATTGGATGCAGTATCTTTGATGGAAGGCATGTGTTTCCTTTAGTCTTCCTGTTCTTGTGCTGCACTCTGCCAGGTGGTGGCGATGGGGCTTCAGACACTGCACCACGGACGCAAGAAGTAGGGCTGCTACACTTTATAAAAACCATCAAAGTTAAACTTGTACTTCCTTACTGAGACAAATGCTCATTATGACCTATGTTTACTATATTGTTAGGTGGCAACCCCTAGTGGCAACCCCTAGTGGCCGTACCAATTATGACAGTAGCAAAAGATGAAGTCAGCAGGTGCGGTTGTATAAAGAGTGACAAAGTCAGCTCAAGGTGGATTCCGGGGTGTGCGGATGGGTCAAACACAGGAGACCTGTGTCCCTTGTGAAACCAACTATGCCTTATTATAACGTAAGTTAGGTTATTTGGCTATGTCCATAGGTTAAGTCACATCATATGACTTACTTTTTTTAACCCAAACCTTAATCTAACCAAACTGCAAGAACTTTAATAATGTACAAGGGTCTGGTAAGCCTGTTACTGGCACTCTCCCCATTTGGTAGTGATGTGTGATACCACTTAATTCTTAAACGATCCAATACCAAGTAATACCCAGGCTGGTATTGCTGAAACCGATACCAAAACCGATATAGTTTAATGTGACTTCCCCCCTCCCATTTCTGTATTTATGAGAGAAATAAGGAGTAGGCTGTATAGCCTTTACGAATTCAAAATAATAGCTGCATAATGACAACACATCAAACTACTGTCATATTCTTTAATTATAATAAAAATACCCTGCTCAGATCTGCCGCATCATAACATCATCCTATTATTGTGACAGACTTAATCTCAGATGTTTAGCGAAGTTTGCGGTGTTGCCAAAGTATTTCACTGTCTTTGCACACACATCACACAAAGCAACATTATTACCTTCACAGCTAAAATACAGCCAGACGTGACTGTTTTTACAGTAAGCCAGAGTCAGTATTCAGTTGCGGGAAATGTAAAGGGCTGCAGCGGCTCACTTCAAAGAAGCTCCATCACAGAGCCGTAGCGCAAGCATGACTTTGACAGGCGGAAGGAAAAGTAGTTCCAACCGAGTATAATCAGACCATCCTGGTGGCAGTAAGATACTTATAATAAAACACACACTCACTCCAAATGACTGAGTTTAGAGATCGATCCTTTTATATGAGTATCGATCCTGGAGCAGGACACGTTGTTATCAGAAATATCGATACTTAAGGATCGATCCGCACATCACTACCATTTATATGTGAAGGACACAAGTATCTGTGATGGGATAGAAAAAGTCCATTCTTAGATTCCTTGTCAGAAGGTTTGGAACCTTTATATCAGTATTACTAGTACTCTCAACACTGACTGACTTCCAAGTGTCCCTGTACTGCACCACAAAAATATGTATTCATGGCACTAATTTAAGCATGGTAATGTGCAGTAAATACAATCAGAGAAGCCGGTTTTGCTTGTTTAATAAAAGCTAATAATTATGCGTGTTAAAAGGCAATTGTTGTAAACGGTTTGCAGACATGCAGCTTTTTAAAATGTTTTAAGGTGAGTAGAATTTGTATGTATGTATGTATGTATTTATTTATTTTAATGTGTGCATTATAACATATTATTACCGGGCTAGCTGAAAAGATAAAGCAAGATAAGAGCTGAGAGTGTTACTGTAACTGATCATACACCAACTAAGCTGTCATTCACTACATACAGTAGGCTAAATAATCCTGGGCGCAGATCCCAGTGGGGTTGGAGGTGACGAGTTACTTCTGAAAAACATGAAATTGCCCTCCTCAATAAATTATTTCAGAAAAAATTAGGTAATTGAAAATTTAATCATGTATCTTTCTCAGTGGTCTGAACCATTGCATATACTGAACGAAGAGGAAATTTGGGAAATAAAGCAGATTACTTTAAAATTATACCTACCTTGCTATTGGACTAAGTTTCCCAGATTCGATCACTGTAGAATGTGAGTTGCGTCTTTAGTGAATAAATCTAGTGACTGGTAGTGACTGTTAGGACGCTGTAAGTAATTTTGTTCAAACAAAGATACAGTTTACCCATCAACAAAATGTTTTAAAATGTAACCAGACTGTTACCCCTTCAAGTGAATCATCTTATCCCCAGCCAGATCCACATTTAGCAGTAGCTAGCTAGCTAGTTTAACAAAACATATTTTTTTGATCATACCCGTAAAACCGGTCCCCCCTAAGTTGGACTGAGATCTGTGACCCTGAATATCAAATAAAATACCTTTAATATTCATCGGGACATTTAAGCAAAATTATTAATTTAAACCCTAGAGGAATGATTTATTTGTATTGGCAAGCTTTGACTAAATTACATGAGTAAACGTAAATTGTCAAAAACAACCATGCAATGTCAATTCAGTTCATTCTACATTATTGCATATGTTAAATTATTGGTCTAATTTGGTTAGCCTTGTCGTCTTTTTAGTTGTGCATCTATATTGGTATATTCCTGTATTTTTGTCCTGTTCAACTGTTCCTGGTGTACGTGTGTAAGTGTATTAAGAGCTGCTAAAAAACTTCAAATAAGTGTCAACATATTGTACTTACAAGTTGGCTCTGGTTTTAATTAGTAACTATTAGACAATGATAGTTTACTGGCTGCATCCTAAAATGAAGGCCTGTAATGAAACACCGCTGTTTCATTAATTTTGTAATCACAAAATGCTAGCAGGAATGTCAAAAACGTTTAGGGTGAGCAGTGTTATGGCTAAAGCTCTAATGATGCAGTCTAGATCAATGCATATAAATTCCTTCAAGTTTACATGAATACCCTTATCAGTGTCAAATCAAATATTCTTGTAATGTATAATTTGGATTCAGTGGTTCAGTTACCACCTGCAATGGGGATTCTAACATGTGAAAGAGCTCTTAATTGAATCTGACAGGGAACGGGTTGAACAGGTAAGATGTGGTTTAGCAGCATGAACTAATGGCAAACATGTCCAATGAGCCTGCCTCTCACTGAAAGAATATGCTGGCAGGCACCAAAGCAGTAAGTATGCATTCTTAAAGACTAGAGACCTCATTAGGTCAATTATTTTCAAATTTAAGAACATTAAGAAATCAAATTTGTCATTAAAGAATGTTTAGAAATAATTTGCGGTAAACAAGGATGGTTGGTTAGGAGGTGGTCACTGAGCTACCATGTCAAAAAGAAAGTAATGATTATGTTTATGAGTTCTGATATTCAGGGGGAGCTTGTGTAGTTCTGACTCAATATTTAAGTAATTATCATGAGTTAATTTAGTGAAATTGTAATATTGCTCAGGAAATTAACTTTGGGTTGTTTTAGGCAGATATACAAAATGTTCGACTCCATGACTGCTGTAAGAGTCAACCAGGTTAGTGTGTTGGTACAAAAGATGCAGTGGCTGGTGAGGCAAAAGTGTTGCATCAGAAACAGTGATACTCCAACTGAGGATCTGATCCAGGGTGAGACTGTTACAATAGGTCTTTTCATGTACAAAGCAAATCATGCGACAAGAAATCTTACCCAAGAGGTCAGATGCAATATTTAAACAAGTACTGAAGTCACGATATACAATGTAGGGATTACCAGGTTGTAGAAGAAGCTCTCTAGCAAAGCCTGATGAAATCCTTCATCAGTATCACTATCACAGGTCTTTGTGTATTCTGTTTTGCTGATGCTTTGGTCTTGCCCTGTGCCACCCATGCTGGATTTTCTAATGATGTGACATTTGCATGTAACATTGTAACATGCATATAGTTTCTAACATTTAAGCTAAAAACAAAAGTAACATTAAAATACAATACATACAAGTTCAAACATGATGTTTCAATTGGTATAGCACACTAATTGTGTAGCTGGACAAAGAACCCAAAACTTGTATGACCACACTTTTTCACACTGTAATCAAGTTCTGAATGTTCCTCCTGAGCTGAGTTGTGATATCCTTTGAAAATTCAGATGTTGTGGAATTTAAATGATTGCAAACATGCAATTTCACACATGTAACAATATCTCTGAATAGGGATACAGTCTTTTGTGTCTGGGGTCCTTTCGTATTATGGGAGGGATGTTAAGGGTCTTGTTCACCGCTTTGTCTTGCCATGGATTTAATCTTGGACTGAAAACAGAAATTTTTGATTTTTTCCCTGGCTTTTTGTGTGAAGTTGTGCTTAGCTAAAAACCTTCAGTTCATCTGTATTCTGTAACATGTATCACACAGTAAGCTAAGGTAAACAATCGTGACTTCAAGGCATGTGACTTAACACAACTGACAACTTGGATAACTTATTCTGTTACTACAGTCAGATTTTGGTGCAAAGCTTTTGTAACTAAGGTATGGGGTTAATATTGTCTTTTTAGTAAAGTGCAAAGAAATGTGGGATTGCAAACCATCAGACAAAAACTGCAACCCAAAAATATTTCTATTCCAAAATGTGAAAAAAAGCTACAATGTGAAATACAAAGAAATGTGATTTGCATCCAAATAACAGATTCA